>NC_092383.1:83323420-83623420 GCF_030028105.1 Mobula birostris | reverse complement strand
ATGGTTTTGTCTCATTTTAAACCCACTTCTAAATTACTGAATTGGAAAAAAATAGTGTAGCAAATGAGAAACAACCAAGCAAATTATACCTTGACACACATGGATGATTTGAAATTACATGCTCCTTCATCGGTAAAGCTAAAGCAATTAATTTAAATAGTAGAACTATTTCTGAAAGATATAAACATGAACTTTGAACTAGAGAAGTGCAGAATATTAAACATCTAGAAAGATGCAATACAGCTAGTAGAATATAAAACAGAGTGGTGGGATAAAATACAACTGATGGATGAATATGAAACATGTAAGTATTTTAGATTTTCAACAAGCAAAGAAAATAGATCATAGTCCAATAAAGGGAAAACTTTTGACAGAATTTACTTCAAGGCTTAAGAAAATCTGCCAAACAGAACTCAACAGTAAAAATAGAGCAAAGGCAATAAACACTTTTGCTACACCCATACTAATGTACTCTTTTGGCCTAATATCTTGGTCTGAAACTAATCTGGAAAATTTACAAAGAAAAATAGGAACAGAACTGACTAATTTTAGAGAACACTATGTACACTTGAACACACTTAGAGTAACACTACCTAGGACAGAAGGAAGAAGAGGGATAAGAGACATAAAAAGATTATGCAACAGTCAGATAAAAATCCTAAGGATAGATTTTCATCAATGAAAACAGGATTCAGCACTCCATGTGAGTATTTGCAATTCTGATAATTTACACCATTTAACTTAAATGAGATCACAACACAGAAATGCAAATAAATTATCACTATAGAAGAAAAAGTTAACCAATGGAAGAGCATGACCTTCCATGGAAGACATCCCCATGATCTGAGCAGACTAGATGTTGAACATGAAGCGAGGAAAGCCTGGCTCAGAGTTGGAAACGTCTCCCTTGTGGCAATACAGGAACAGGTGGTTAACAGCAAAAATGATTACAAATATGTAATAAAAGACCAACAAATTCAAGAAGATAAATGCAGAAAATGCCTAGAGAAACCAGAAGCAACCCAACACACTACAGGATTCTGCAGCAGTTGAACACAATCTGATTACATACACAGGCACAATCAAGTAGCAAACATCATTCACCAAGATCTTGCTTTAAAATACAAACTCATGAAAGACACCATACCTTACTATAAGTACAAGCTTGATCCAGTTTTAGAGACAGAATACCACAAATTATATTATGACCAATCCATTATTTCAGATAGGCAATCTATAATAGCCATCTAGATAGAACAGTGCAGGATAGACAAGCAAGAACAAGTTACTTAATACATACAGCTATTCCAAATACACATAACATGCAAAAATCAATAAGTGAAAAACACTAGAAATATGTTGAATTCAAACAGGAAATTGAAAGGCTATGGAATATGAACAGGGTATGCCTTGTCCCATTAGTAATATCTAAAACTGGTAACATCCCAAACTCACTACACAATAGATTTATACAATTAGTCCTTCATGTAAATAGTTAGGTAAATCTTCAGAAAGCCACAATAATAAACACCACTAGAATAGTCCGAAAGTTCCTAGCAATTGAGAAATGAGTGTGCTCGGTTCTGCCTGTACCTCAGGCTTTACCAGCTTGAGCTGAGAAAAAATAAAAATACAACAATAATAAAAAATAAGTAAATAAATAAGCAAAAATATTGAGAAAGTAAGATGAAAAGAATGGAATTGAGAAGGAAATCAGCCATGACTAAATGGTGGGGAAGACTTGATACGCCGAATTTTCTAGTTCTGCTCCTGTATCTTAATGGTCTTGTGGAATTGACGAAGCTCACAAGTGGGCAACAGGTGATTTCATGAGGTACCCGACTAACTGCGTGGCTGGAGAAGCTACATTAAATGCACCAAAAAGTGCCAACATAAGTCTGCAGATGTGCAAGGGACAATACAGGCTGATGAGTGATTAGGACAAATGTTTAGATAGGACGATATTGTGTCACTGGACAGGAGGAGCCTTACTAGCACAACAGAGAATTGAGAATGCTACATGTTGAAAAGAAATATCACCACTAGAGACAGAGCAAATACTTTACTAAAATTCTGAATACCCAGTTACAGAACTTGTTCTGAAAATACTCTCTCAATAACAAATCGCAATTTGGATGCTGGAGATGAAGGCAAAGCAACAAACGAAAGGCATTTTGTGATCAAAGCATGGTAGCATAGTGGTTAGCGTAATGTTATTGCAGCGCCAGAAACCTGGATTCAAATCCACCACTGTCTGCAAGTAGTTTGTACATTCTCTCCATGACTGCATGGGTTTCCTCCTGGCATTCCCGTTTCCTCTCACAGTCCACAGTCGTACCATTCGGTAGGTTAATTGATTACGTGTGTGTAATTGGGTGGTGCAGGCTCATTGGGCCTGTTACAGTGCTGGATCTCTAAATAAAATAAATGAAATAAAATAAAATGATGCATTAGATTGGAATAAATTGATATAATAAATAAATATAACAAATGGATGGGGTCCGATAACGTAGTGGTTAGCATGATTGTACCACAGCTCGGGGCATTCCGGAGTTCCGAGTTCAGTTCTGCCGCTGGCTGTACAGAGTTTGTACGTGCTCCCTGTGACCTCGTGGGTCTTCCCCAGGAGCTCCAGCTTCCTTCCACAGTCCAAAGGTGTACCGGTTAGTAGGTTCATCGGTCACTGTAAATTGGGTTAAATCAGCATTGCTGAGCGATGTGGCTTGTTGGGCCAGCAGGGCCTGTTCTGTGCTGTATCTCTAAATAAATAAAGTAGTGATGAACTGGAAATAGGAGACGAGAAATTCAGCCACAGGCATTGTCTCTCTCTCTCTCTCCCTCTCTTTTATGCTTCTTCATTTTCAGTATTCTCAAAATTGGGGTCATACATCTCTGTGCTAAGGGACAGCAAGACTGTCTTGTTCTTTACTGCACCATTACATTTCTGCAGCTAAAGTGATCTGGTCATTAATATTTCTGAAAGCCTCTGCGTGCCTGAAAGAAATCGATGGAAGTGCAAGTAGGATAGTTCTTCTCTATTTTTTCATGTGATTAATCTGTTGTCTGACCACATATTAAAATGAATGATGGAGGAAGACTTCCTTTTGAATTGTATTTTATATCCTTTTTTTAAAAAAAAATTCACATTCTTCTTTTCAATTATAAATGATTTGGAATGTGCGAGATTTCTTTAATCCTCATTAAAAAGATTGTATGGGTAATGTAATGATACTCCGACAAGGAGCTTCAAACGATCCTGAGCCGATATAGAAAATGCAATTATTTCTAATATAGCATTCCGGGGTAGTCAGGAGTGAAATATTGCAAGTACTGCAAAGTAAATGAAATAGAATGTGCCAGAATATTCAGCAGGTCAGGAAGCATCTGTGCAGTGAGAAACCTAATCATGTTTCAGATTGCTAACCTACCTGAAACATTAATTTATTTTCTCTCTCTACAACCCCTCCCAGATTTATTAAATATTCCCAGCATAGTTTGTTTAATTTATGATATTTTGGGGCCATAATAAATGTTCATTAAAAGGATTTTACTGTATATCCTGGTTCTTAAAATTTGTTATAGCCGAGGGTGGTAATGGTATCAAACTCCCACTACCTATTAAATGTGTCAAATGGTGGGTGTCTCAAATAGCCTTTGACAAACAGGTCCAGCTCCTGGACTTCACATGTGGTTAGCTGCTAATCCTGGCGGAACCACAGAACCACTTCTACTGACAGGAGAAGGGGGCAAAGGTGGGTTACCGGCACCTTAAAACCAGCCTGTTTGGGCAGATGGTACTAGTCAGCCATGGTTGGCAGCTCATCTAGGAGAAGGAAAACTCTGATCTCAAACCTCCGCTGGTGAGGGCTTTGGGAGTAAACCCTGAGGGAAAAATCCAGAGCTGGAGTCCTTAAGGCAGTCAGTCCTACATTGAGTTCAGCGCTGACTGGCAACTCCTGCTGTTACCAAACCGTATCGGTCTCTGCCGTTCCTTTGGGTTCGTCAGATATGTGGAGGAGGGAGCTTGCTACATGGTCAACAGCTTGCTCTCCATATCATACTGCCCAGGCTTGCGTATCTAGACAGCTAGGACACAACTTCCATGGTTGACCCTGACCATTGGAGGCCTACCATATAACATCACTAGTTTGGGAGAGGGTGCTAGAGAAACCAAGGGACAGTAATCACCCAATTAGCCTTTTCATGAAATGATGGTTAGCTCCAAACATTGCTTTGGCCTTTATCTCTTTTATAGCTTTGGTTAACAAAAACCTGTTTCTCCCAAATTTAAATGAAACGTTGTATTTCTGTGCAGAAAATAACTCAGAGTCAAGTCCAAGTTTATTGTCATCTGACTGTACATATATACAATAAAAAAAACAACGTTCCTCTGGTCCCTGGTGCACCCACAATACATAAATCACACACAGCATATGAAACGTGGGGAGAGCCAGCCTTGGAAATAAAAGAAGGCATCAAACTAAAAGTTGGTGCATACAAATTCACCGAGACTAGTGGGAAACCGGAAGATTGGGAAAGCAACAAAAAGCCACTAAGCGAGCAATAAAGAAAGGAAAGATAGATTATGAAAATAAACCAGCACAAAATATAAAAATGGATAGTAAAAGTTTTGATAATTATATAAAGTAGAAAAGGGTGGCTTAAGTGAATGTAGGTCCTTTGGAGGACAAGAAGGGGGAATTGATATTGGGTAATGAAGAAATGACAGAGGCTTTGAAAGACTATTTTGTGTCAGTCTTCCTAGTGGAAGACGCATCTAACATGCTGGAGAGATGTTATGGATGCGATGGGAGGTGAAGACCTCGTTACAATAGCTATCACTAAAGTGGTAGTGCTGTTCCTACTTGTGGGTCTGAAGGTAGACAAGTCCCTTGGTCCTGATGGAATGCATCCAGGGTACTGAAAGAAATGGCAGAAGTTATAGTAGAGGCTTTGGTGATAATTTACCAGAATTCTCTGGACTCTAGCAGGTCCCAGCGGATTGGAAGACAGCGAATATCACGCCACTGTTCAAAAAAGGATATGGGCAAGAGATAGGTAACTATAGGCCAGTTGGTTTAACATCTGAGGTTGAAAAATGCTTTAAGCTATCACTAAAGAAGAAATAGCAAGGCATCTGGAAAGAAATGGATCCATCAGGTAGACACTGCATGGATTCAGCAAATGCAGGTCCTGTTTGAGAAACGTACTGGAGCTCTTTGAGGATATAATGAGCACAGTGGATAGAGAGGAATGGATGGATGTTATTTACTTAGATTTCCAGAAGGCGTTCGATAAGGTGCCGCATAAAACACATATCCACAATGTAAGGATGCATAGAGTTGGGGGTGAGGTATTAGCATGGATAGAGGACTGGTTAACTAATAGAAAGCAGATGGTTGGGATACATGTGTGTTACTCTGGTTGGCAATCACTGGTGAGCGGTGTACCACAGGGGTTGGTGCTGGGCCCACAACTGTTCACGATATACGTTAACAATCTGGAAGAGGGGACCAAGTGTAGTGTATCTAAGTTTGCTGATGATAGTAAATTGAGTAGAAAAGCAAATTGTGCAGAAGATATGGAGAGGCTACAGAGAGATATAGATAGGTTAAGTGAGTGGAAAAGGGTCTGGCAGATGGAGTACAATGTTGGTAAATGCGTGGTCACCTACTTCAGAAGGAGAACTGAAAGAGCAAATTATTATTTAAATGGTAAAAAAAATTGCAGCATGCTGCTGTGCATGAATCAAATAAAGTTGGCTTGCAGGAGCGGCAGGCTATCAAGAAGGCAAATGGAATGTTGGCCTTTATTGCTAGAGAGATTGAATTTAAGAGCAGGGAGGTTATATTGCAACTGTACAGGGTACTGGTGAGGCCGCACCTGGAGTACTGCATGCAGTTCTGGTCTCCTTACCTGAGGAAGGATATATTGGCTTTGGAGGCAGTGCAGAGGAGGTTCACCGGGTTTATTCTAGAGATGAAGGGGTTAGACAATGAGGAGAGATTGAGCCGCCTGGGACTGTACTCGCTGGAATTCAGAAGAATGAGAGGAGATCTTATAGAAACATCTAAAATTATGAAAAGGATAGATAAGATAGAGGCAGGAAAGTTGTTTCCACTGGTAAGTGAGACTAGAACTAGGAGACATAGCCTCAAGATTTGGGGGAATAGATTTAGGACAGAGATGAGGAGGAACTGCTTTTCCCAGAGAGTGGTGAATTTGTGGAATTCTCTGTCCAATGAAGCAGTGGAGGTTACCTCAGTAAATGCGTTTGTATATTTAAGACAAGGTTGGATAGATTTTTGCACAGTAGGGGAATTAAAGGTTAGGGGAAAAGGCAGGTAGGTGGAGGTGAGTCCATGGCCAGATTAGCCATGATCTTATTGAATAGCGGAGCAGACTCGACAGGCCAGATGGCTGACTCCTGCTCCTATTTCTTATGTTCTTATGACTGGTTTGAGCAGCAAGAGGACTGGAAAGGGTCTGATGTAGCTGAGATTTAATACGACTCATTACCAGCCGCTCAAAGCACTTCATGATTGTTGAGGTCAGTGCCACTGGGCAGTAGTCATTTGGGCCAGTTACCATCATCCTCTTGGGGTGATGGTGCTGTCTTGAAGCCTGCATGGACAGTAGACTCTTGCAAAGAGATATTAAAGGTGTCCATTAAGACCTCTGTTAGCTGGGCCGCACTGTCCTTCAATATCCTGACCAGGTATGTTGTGTGGCCCCGCAGTCTTGCTTGGGTTTTCTCTGGCCAGGATCCTCCTCACCTTCGTGGTGGCCAGACAGTGCCTGTTCCTCAGGAGGAGAGGTGGCTTTCCTTGATGGCACATTGTCTCCAAGCTTCTACCATCTTTTATGAAAGGAATGTTTATAGAATTTATTTTTGAAACATATTTTCAGGTAAAAACTCTACTCTTTGATCCCAAACACTGGAAATCGTTTCTCACTATCTATTTTGTACTCTGGAACTTCGATCAAATGCTCATTGGCATTTTAAGTTGGACAGCCGCAAAGCAGCCACTTTATGAGTTGGAACCTATTTCCTTGCAAGTCAACTGCCTTTTCTACATCTGCAATTATTTAGTAACTTAACAAAAGGATCTATTTAAGGCAAATTAAAGGAAAAGTGCATTAAAAATTTCATTTAGTTTAATCCGGATGAGCGAAAAACAGGCCAGAGATGCAGCCAAGGCTTAAACAGTGACTTAAAAATTATAACTTCCTATTTCTGTGCATTATTCATGTCAAGAACATACTTCTTAACACTGAAGAACCATTGCACAGTCAATGCTGCTGGCTTCAGATGGGATTTTAAACTAAAGCTTTACCTCTGTCTGGTGATGTAAGAATTCCAAGGGTACTAATTTACAGAAGAACAATATATTTCTGGTTTGTTCCAATCGATATTTATCTCTCCAACCATGCTACTAAGAACACAAGTTATCTTCTCATTAAATCATTGTTGCCTATGGTCTTTTGCTCTGCAAATTTCTTAATATCACACTTCAGAAATAGGTTCTTAAATTATATATTCAATGGTTCAATGGTTTAATGGTTCCACTTACTATCAGAGAATGTATACAGTATACAGCCTGCAATTGTGACTCTCCGCAGACATCCACGAAACAGAAAAACTCCAAAAAATGAATGACAGGAAAAATGTAAGAACCCCAAAGTCCCCTGCTCCCTTCCCATGCACGAGCAGCAGCAAAGCATCAATCCTTCCCCCCAAAATCCAATTCAAGGCTAGGTGGCTATTCGTTGGAGATCACTATTGCCTGGTACTGATCTGGCAATAATGTTGCTTGCCACTTGTGTAATCATCAGCAAATAATATTAGCCCGCCCCCACAATCATTTGGTGGAAGGAAAATCATTCATGAATCAGCTGAAGCTGATTTGACCTAAGGCACTTCCCTGAGGAATTCATGGGGTCAGCTGCCTGAGGAATTGCTATCTGAGTTAGTTTTGACATTTAGAAGATAGTTGGATATGTACACAGATAGGAAAGTTTTAGATCAGGGGTTCCATGGTATTGGTATTGGTCCATGGCATAAAAAAAGTTGGGAACCCCTGTTTTAGAGGGACGAGGGATAAAGACAGACAAATAGGACTTTGTTCATCTAGGCAAATCTTCCTCGTACAAGAGTTAAGATTCCAACCACTGGGGTATTGTCCAACTGATGCTCATTAACCCAATGACACTTTGTGTCTAGTGGTACAGACTAGGTGGGCTGAAGGGTCGGTTTCTCTGCTGTACTGCTCTATGACTCCACACTCTGTTATCCAATTCCTTTAATCATTCTTACTCTCCCAAAAAACTGAGCTGTTTGCTCTGTGCTGCATTGCTGAGCTTGTTATTGGTAAGTTTATAAAGTCATGAGGAGTATGGATAGGGTGTATAGCCACACTTATTTTCCCTAGGGTAGGGGAGTACAAAACGAGCCAGCCTGGCATTCAAAGGATTCAAAGTACATTTATTACCAAAGCATGTATGCAGTATACAACCCTGAAATTCGTCTTCCTCGCAGACAGCCATGAAACAAAGAAACACCATGGAATCCATTCAAAGAAAAACATCAATTCCCCCTTTGTACAAAAAAAACAAATTGTGCAAATGGCAACAAGAAAGAATGAGTGAAATGTTTACACACAATCAAGAGTTCAGCTCAGTGTTCATTACCTGCAGGCCTCAAACACCATCGAGAGAGAGAGAGAGAGACACCATTCAAATGCAGCGACCATCTCTTGGGAGCCGTGAGCAAGAGGAAGAGACAGACCGTTACACGCGGATGCCTTCCTCTGGCAGCAGCGAGCGAGAGGCTGGTAGGCGTGGTGGTCACGCATTCGTCTTCGGCACTCATCTCAATGTTCTCAATCTTCTTCGATGCTTTAATCGGTGAGATCGGCGAGAAATGGAGCCAATCATGGTCTCTAAGCTTCTTGGTCTTGGAGCCCTCTCGCAGGCAGCAAAGCACCAGATCACTCAATCGGCCGAAAGCACACCGTCAAGCTATAGATCACAGGCTCCAACGGTACCAGAATCCACCTTTGAAAGAAAAAGAAGACGTAAAAGAAGTGAAAGAAACAGTGTCGTGGACCGTCTGGAGGATGTTGTCCTGTGGTAGTGTTGTTCGCTGGTGCCATCTTCTTCCAGCATGGGTTAAAAGCGAGAGAGAAAAGATATAAAAATGAGCAGAGGGGCAACATTTCCACACAGAGAAATGGTGGTGTGCACGTGGAACAGGGAAGTGGTAGTCTGAGTACAGCTATGACATTTAAAAGATTCTTGGGTAGGTTCACAGATAGAAAGGTTTTAGAGTCATATGGGATAAAGACAGACAAATAGGACTTGCTCAGTTAGACAAGTTGGTCGGCATGCATGTGATGGGCCGAATGGTCAGTTTTCCACTTTGTATAACTCAATGACTCCTGGTATTGAAGGGACAATGAGAGAATTTCTGTGCAAAAATCAGAGAGCAGAGATGCAGCCTGTTACCTTTCCAAATTAAGATAATAGACTCAGTGACCAGCTTATTAGGGGTGCCTGTACACTTGCTCGTTAATGCAAATATCTAATCAGCCATTCATGTGGCTGCGACTCAATGCATAAAAGCATGCAGACATGGTCAGAGGGGTCATCTGTTGTTCAGACTAGCATTAGAAAAGTGATCTAAGTGACTTTGCGCATGGTGCCAGAAAGGGTGATTTGAGTATCTCAAAAAATTTTGATCTCTTGGGATTTTCACACACAACAGTCTCTAGAGTTTACAGAAAGTGGGACAAAAAAACAACAAAAAAAAGCATCGAGTCAGTGGCAGTTTTGTAGGCAAAAATGCCTTGTTAATGAGAGAGGTCTGAGGAGAATGGCCAGACTGGTTCAAGCTGACAGGAAAGCAACAATAACTCACAAAAACTCGTGTTACAACGTTACAACAGTGGTGTGGAGAAGAACACCTCTGAATGCACAGCCCATTGAACCTTGGGCTGCAGCATCAGAAGACCAGAAACATACTCCCAGAGACAACTTTATTAGATACAGTAGGCACCTAATAAAACACTTGATAAAGAGGACAGAACTATTTCTACTGGCAGGTGAACACAGAATGAAAAGGCACAGATTTTATCAGTTAATAAACAAATCTGCAAGGGAGATGAGGATAAAATTATAAATGAACTGACATGGCAAATCCTTACGACATGGAAGTCCACTAACTGGAAGTATATCACTGGTAACCTTCAAAAGAGAATGGGATATGTCATGTTTTGTAACTTCAAAGCATTAGACTAATTCAAAGGGAGACATGGGGAACCGAAATGCAGGTGTAACTTCATCTTTACTTTAAGTGAGGCGTGCGCACATCATGTGGTAGCGTGATGGCGTATACAATTAACCTATCTTTACATATAACTGGTAATGAATTATTTAAATAAAATAATGCTTAATTAAACTATATTTATATATATACATACACACACACACACTAGATTACTCAGATATTATTGAAATGTTAAATACGAAACAGAATACGTGGTTAAAAAGGAAAAAGTGTTGTTCAGCCTGTGTTGACCAGTGTGTTTATTTGGTTTACTGACAGAGCGTCTCAATTTCACATTGCTTTTATGCTTATGGAAGATTACTTCTATATAATTTATGAACGATTGTATGAGCTTTCCAAATCAGACTGAAGAAAGCCTGCCTTTCATTCTGTGAAACCGACCAATGATAAATATGTAGAGGCTCAGAAGTCAGCTGAGGTTTTGCTATTAGCCTTCCTGAACTTATTCCATGTAGCCATCTCTCCTAAGGTCACTTCTGATTTGATGTTTAACATCAGTGTGACTGTCTCAGGCTACGTCCACACTAGACCGGATAAATCTGTAACCGAAGCTTTTTCTCTTCGTTTTGACCCTTCGTCCACACTGAAGTGGTGTTTACCTCCTCCGAAAACAAAGCTTTTCTAAAACGCTCTCCAGAGTGTTTAAATCTGAAAATGCTGGTTGGGCGTTGTAGTGTGTACGGGGTGACCGGAGGTTTTAAAAAACCTGTCGTCCCTTTCATCGGTGAAGAGACTATGGCTGTAGGAAATGTTTCCAGGGTGACCCCTCTGTGGGAGTGGGGAAGATGTTGGTGGGGCCACCCCGGGGTCTGTGTGTCCGTATGTGTATCTATTGTAGGGGCTGTGAAGCTGGTATTGTGGCGGTGAAAAGTACGGGGCGGGGGGAGCCATCATATTCCTCATCATTGCAAATCCCTCTGCAACAGGGTTAGTCAGTTTTTCAATGTTTGTCGTCAGCTGGGTCATACTGTCCGTGAACTCCTTGTTGGTTGCCTCCATACGCTCCAGTGTTTGTTTTTTTTAGTTTTAAGTCCTCCTGCGCAAGAGCCAACAGCTGTCTGTCATTTGGCAATTTCCTTTTACGTTTTTCTAGTCTGTAACTGGACAAACGTGCACCAAGTATACTGTTTCCTCTTCGCTCATTTTCTGTAGATGTGTCCTGTGCATGCCTAGTAGGAGGAGATTCACCCAAATACCCGTTTTAATGTGGACGGAGGTATTTTCAAAAACGCCTGGTGCGGACACCTATCGTTTTTACGGGAAACTGGTGTTTTCAAAATTATCCGGTCTAGTGTGGACGTAGCCTCAGTGAACACCATGTGAAGGATTTCAGCTGACTGACATCTGGCTTTCTCATGGTCTTAACAGCCGTTTGATGTTCATAGGCAGTAATGGCAGGTGACAGCTTATAGTTGGTTAAGCAGCTTTTTTATGCAAAGTCATATACACAGCCGTAGCTGACATTAGTGTCAACCATATCCAAATATGTGCACTCTCTGCTTTCTACCACAATCTATTTCATTTCTCTCTTTATTTAAGATGGGAACTTCCATTAATTAGTTAATTCTCTATTACCCACACATGTTAAATTACTTCACAGTTAGGCTGCTCCAGTTTCCTCCCACCACTCAAGGACTTACCGGTTAGTAGGTTAATTGGCCCGTGGGTTTAACTGGGCAGTGTGGGTTCGTTGGACAGGTAGGACCTGTTTGTCACGTACCCCTGTGCTCCTCTATTTGTTATTTGTTTCCTTATTTAGACTTACTAAGCTCTTCTGCTTTCTGATTAAACCTGCCAAATTTATTTTGACTAGCGTGGGTTTTCAGCCTACTGCGCTTATTTAAAGCGGCCTCCCAGTTAGCGCAGATTGCGGGGTCCTTGTCTTGCGGATGAATCAACTTGTGGTGTCGCTCGGTGAAGCTCGGTTCATTTGGAATTCCTATGAACAAACACTTGTTTCTGTCTCACCACGGGAGTCTGTTGTTCTTCTGCACCTAGATTCAGTCGTCTATCAGTGCACACCGTGACACTCTTCCGTGCTGTAACTCTAAGTAATAAAAATAAAAAATAAAGATTGAATTAATGTCCAGTTTAAACCACCACTGAAGCAAAACAAACTTGAAACAAGGAACATTTACATGATGAGTTCCTCCGGCATTTTGTGTGTGTTATATTTATATTTCGTCCAAAATGTATGCTGAATTCAAGATGGATGTGTTAGAAATAACTATGTGGTTTTTTGTTAATGTAGAGAGATAGGAGTGAAGAAACTATTGACATTTTTTTGACTGTCATTGGCTGTTAAACCCTTGATTACACATAGGAGTCAGTGGGTGAAGTCTGTGCCAGTGGTGTAGTGGCATCTGCACCAGACTTCAGAGCAGGAGGTCTCAGGTTCCAATCCGGCCGGCTCCTTGCACAAGTTTTAACCATGCTGGGTTGAGCGTCGAGTTAGCAACTTGGCCTCGTAAAACAGATGAACACTGAAGAAATGGCAAGGTTGCTGCCATGAGCCAGATTGGGGGGTACCAGGAGGAACTTGGTGGGTGACAGATAGATTTGCAATTGGAGTGACATCTGGATGGGTTTTGGAATTGGTTCTACTGGAAGAAGTTCCTGAATCTAAATATGTGTCCAGTTTCAAGAATCTTATATTGGATGTAACAAGCAGAATAGAGGAATATTGAGGCTTATCATGGATTGATCTGCTTAGGCTCCGGTTGGCATGATCAAATTATGTAACTGATTCCATATGACATCAATTAGGTGCCATCTAATGGCAGGAGATCAATATTACACTAACGTTTATTTTATTTACAAGCTGTCTTCTTTGCCTGTTGATGTTTCCTATAGTGTTCAGTTTAAATGCCACGTCTCCTGTGGTTGTGCTAACTGCAAGCCGGGTATTCAAAATGTTAACGAGAAATTACTGTCCTTATGTGAAAAAAAGGATTCCCTCAAACCCTGAAGTTAGAGGTCAGGCCTCTGCATCGCAATCAAAGTCTAGTGATGTTGGCAAGGGGACAAAGGCGATCCAGGGTCTAGGCCTCTGCCCCTGCGCTCAAAAGCCAGTGATGTGGACAAGCGATGAAGGCCATCCGTGGATGTCTGTCTATCCCAGCTTGGTGGGTCCCAGGATTGGATGTCTGTATGAGCAGGGAGCACAAGGGCCAGTCAGTCAGCGAGCCTGTAGCTGGAGCCTGGAGTTCAGGGTCTCATCGTTGTCAAGTCCAAGATCGAAGCCCGAAGGTTGAAGACTGGAGACTGGAGGCCTGTCCTAAAGGCCTGGGTGGGAGGGTGGGAAGGAAGAAAGGGGCTTATTCTGTTCTTGCTGTTTGGTTGTTTGCCTATGTTCAGTTTTGTTGTGTACTGCATTTTCTGCCGAACATGGTGGGCATGCTATGTTGACACCAGAATGTGTGGCGACACCAACGGGCATCCCCCAGCACATGCGGGTATGTTGGTTGCTAATGCAAATTATTACATTTCATAGTATGTTTCCATGTACAGTACTGTGCAAAAGTCTTAGGCACATATACGTAGCCAGGGTACCTAAGACTTGCACAGTGCTGTAGTAATTTTATGTATTGCACTGAACTGCTGCAAAAAAAAACATGACATTCTGTATGTGAGTGATGATAAACCTGATTCTGAAATGGGTCCCTATTGTGGACTGAGAATGAGAAGTGGGCAGGGAAAGAGGAATCATGGTTGGAAAAAAGGGAAGGGAGAGGGGAGGGAGCAGGAAGCCAGACGCATTCTGTCATGATGAATAAACCAATTGTTTGGAATCAAATGACCTTGCGTGATGTCTCAGAGCTGGGTGTTTCTGCACCAGTGCCCTCCCCCACCCTGGCACTCCTTGCCTGCCATACCTCTCCCACACCCTTCCCGTGGCGCTTCACCCTCAACATTCCCAACATCCTTTGCTCCCGCCAGATTTGCAAATCACTCTCCGCTCCACATTGACAAATCCAGGACTGTGTAAAAATCTTAGGCACCCTAGCTATCTAGACACAGTAGTGTCCATGTGATAAGTAAATCTGAATCTGAAGATCCAGATTGGAATGCACAATAATAATCCTTCCCAAACTACACTGCCTCTGGTGACATACGAGAGCTGACAACACAACCAAGCATGCACACAATTGGTAGAGAGAACATGAACTTCCAGAGGTATTAAAATAAAGAACTACAAACAGAGGTCACTATTGTGTCTCAGTTTCATCAACAGCATTTATTTTTATTTATTTAGAGATATAACAAGGAACAGGCCTTCCTGCCTAACGACTCCTCCTGCCCAGCAACCCACTGATTAAACCCCAGCAAAATCACAGGACAATTTACAATGACAAGTTAACCTACTAACTGGTACTTTTTTGGAATACTGTATTTAATACTTAATCAATTTCTATAAGCTATATTTAACAAAATCATAGTCGTTACATAACAGGCTCACTTGCGGTATGTATACAAGGCATGAACCCTTAAGGCATCCTGGTTGTGTGACATATTGGCTTCTGATGCTATTTGGACGTTTAATTTGAGAATAGATGATAATATAATTTTAGGAATAATTTCCACTGAGAAAGATAACCGCTCGTTATTTCCGTTCAGATTGGTTACTTTTTTATTCTGTGGATTTTTTTTTCAATTATCTGGTTCTAGAGCTTTCAATTGTGTCATGAATTAGTTATTCAATCTGAGCGTGGTCGCACCACAGACAAGATAAATGGCCAGCTGAAAATTCATGCTAAAGATCAACCTAGTCACGCTGAGGAGGCAATCTGTTTCATTTCAGCTCTCAAGTGATACAAGAACACTACTCCAGAGTACAGTGAAAAGGTAAATTATTTTCCACTGTAGTTTGCTCCTCAGAATGGCGTTGGAGAAGATGCAAAAATGACTTTCAAGTTTGAAGCCCTCTCACTTCTAATTACAATCAGAAAAGACCAAGCAGACAAAGGTTCTTTTCTTTTAGTTCAAAATGCATGTTGAGTTCAAGAGGGATGTGTAAGAAATAATGACAGTATATAGTTTAATATTAATGTAGAAAGATAAAAGTGAGGAAATTATTGGCAATATTTTTGACTGACGTGGGCTGGTGAACACTTGCTTAAACATAGAAGTTGGTGGGTGAGGGATAGATTTGAAATTAGAAATAGACTGGCAATGAGTTAGACCATGAGAAATGGGAGCAGAATTATGCCATTCAGCCCATCGAGTCAGATTTGCCATTCAATGAAGACTGATTTATTATCTCTCTCAACCCTATTTTTCTGCCTTCTCCCCAAAACTTTTGATGCCCTTACTATAGTAAATCCCTGAACCTGAATGCATGTCCAGTTTCAAGAATCTTATATTGCATGTAGCAAGCAGAACTGAGCAAATAAGTAGGTTTGTCATTGATTTATCTCCCTAGTTTTTGGATGGCCTGATCAAATTATGGATGAACTCATATCTAAGAAAGGATGTGCTGGCATTGGAGAAGGTCTGGAGGAGGTTTACAAGAATGAGTCCGGAAATGAAAGGGTTACTGTATGAGGGGCCTTTGATGACTGGGTTTATACATGCTGGAGTTTGAAGAATGGAGGGAGGGATATCTAATTGAAGCTTATGGAATATTCAAAAATCCAGATAGAGTAGACATGGAGAGGATGTTTCCAATAGAGGGAATGTCTAGGACTACAGACCAGACACAGCCTCCGACTAAAGGACATCCCTTTAGTACAGAGATTAGGAGGAATTTCTTTATCTAGAGGGTGGTGAATCTCTGGAACTCATTGCCACAGAAGGCTGTAGAGGCCAAATCATTCGATATATTTAAAGTGAAGTTTGATAGGTTCTTTATTAGTAAGGGCATCAGCAGTTTTGGGGAGAAGGCAGGGGAATGGGATTGAGAGGGAGACTTGATGGCTGAATAGCCTAATTCTGCTCCTATGTCATCAACTTTTTAAGAAGCACAAGGAAGGGAACTATTTTTAAGATTATGAGTACAATTGGAAGGGTAGATATAGAGAAAATGTAAACCATCAGTGATGTGCATGTATCAGTGATTTAAATAACCAAAGCATCTAATTAGGATGCTAGCTGATGTATAAATATTGAACGAGATTTGGGGAAACCTTCCCTGGTCTTCTGATGTGAGAACTTTTACAAAGCTGTGTAACAATAGATGGAATTGAGTGTTACATCTTTAAAATAAGCACCGGGAGTGCTTATCGAGCATCAAAAGTTAATTGAAGTGTAAACCTAGTAACAGACTGACGTTTCTGGGTTGGTGTTTGAACTCTAAACCTTCTTTGGTGTTATTTGCTCCATTGTGTCTTTAGGACAACAATCCAATCAGTCCCATTTTCTGCTCCTTTCATGAGTCCTGTGTATTTCCCATTGCAAGTACTATCTTGTGCATTCCTTCCCATTGAATCTGCTTCAACACCCATTTTGCATTATACCTTTTAGATTACTGAAATCTGTTTTGTAATTTTTTTTTCCTTTTCTCACCTTTTGATCTTTTAGCAAGTACCTTATATTCCGTCTGGGGAACCTCCAACATAATGGGACGAACATTGATTTCTCAAACTTCTGGTAATTGGCCCCCCCCCCCTTCTCCATTCCCCATTCCCTTTTTCCTCTCTCACCTTATCCCCTTACCTGCCCATCACCTCCCTCTGGTTCTTCTTCCCCTTTTCTTTCTTTCATGGCCTTCTGTCCTCTCCTATCAGATTCCCCCTTCTCCAGCCCTTTCTCTCTTTCACTAATCGTCTTCCCAGCTCTTTACTTCACCCCTCCCCCTCTTCTGGTTTAACCTATCACCTAATACCTTGAATTTCTACCTACCCTCCCCCTACCTTCTTACTCAGACTTCTCATCTTTCTTTCCAGTCCCGATGAAGGGTCTCGGCCCGAGTTCACTGTTAACCCTTGTCCATAAATGATGCCTGACCAGCTGACTTCCTCCAGCATTTTGTGTGTTACCTTAATTCTGTGACCTTTTGTTTTTCTTCATCTACTTAATGACCTCTTTTCAGGCCTAGCAGTTCTTTCCTTAACCTTCCCAAGTCAACATCAGTTTCTTGGCAATGATTGAGAAGAATATATAGAACAGGTTTCAAAATCACTGGCCGTTGTTACCATTGTTGAATGAATAAGGCCATACCATGAATTCAGGGCACCGAGCTACTGGAATATTGTCAAGGCTTTGGAGAGCTTGAACTGGTGAATTACCAGTGAATGAAGAATTTAATTTACATGAATTAAATGTTAAAGATTAATTGTATTTGTCACATGTACATTAAAACATCAAAGCATGCAGTAAAATGCCTCGTTTGTGTCAATGACCAAAGGTGTCCTAGGGTGAGCTGAAGGCAGCTCGCAAGTGTCACCATGCTTCTGTCATCTACATACATGCCCACAATTTACGAACTCTGACCTGTATATCTTTGGAATGTGTATGGAAACTGGAGCACTCAGAGGAAACCCACGTAGTTATGGGGAGAAGTATAAACTCCTTACAGACAGTGGTGGGAATTGAACCCCCATCATGATTGCTCTCTGGATCTCTGGAGAAGCGCAAGGTTTCAAAGGAGGAGAGGGAAGATAAAACAGACATTCAAAACCATGAGGAGTGTTAAGACAGAATGGAGAAGGAAGAGTCATTATTAATGGTAAGGATCTATTAAGCATAAGACAACTGGCAAAAATCCCAAAAGAAAGTATTTTGTTTTTGGGCAATGTTCCCATTATGTTTAGAATATACTGGCTGAACGATCAGTGGAAACATTCAACAGCAATTTTCAAAAAAGGGAATTGGATTACATATTTAAAAAGCAGATACCTTCAAGGCTGAAAAAAGAGAACAGCGAGACTTAAATGTGACCAGAACACAAGAAAATAAGAACAAGTGTAGGTCAATAGGTCTGCCCTGCCTTTTAATATAGTCATGGCTGATCTATGCTAGCCTTAACTCCTCTTCTCTACCAGTTCCCCATAAATCTTTAATTCCTCAATTTCATTTTTTAAAACACTCAGTGACCACTTTATCCTCTACCTCCACTGCCTAATAAAGGGGCACTGAGTGTACGTTTGTGGTTTTCTGCTGCTCCAGCCCATCCACTTCAAGGTTTGGTGCGTTGTGCATTAAGAGAAGCTTTTTTGCACAGCACTGTTGCAAAACGTGGTTATTTGAGTTGCTGTCACCTTCCTGTCAGCTTAAACCATCTGGCCATTCCCTCACTCGTTAACAAGGCTCTTTCACCCACAGAACTGCCACTCACTGGATACTTTTTGTTTCTGGCACCATTCTTTGTAAACTGAAAATCCCAGGAGTTCAGCAATTTCTGAGATACTCAAACCACTCCACCTGGCACCTTTAATTATTCTATGGTCAAACTCACTCAGGTCACACTTTTTCCTCATTCTGATGTTTGGTCTGAACAACAAATGAACCTCTTGACCATGTCAGCATGCTTTAATGCATTGAGATGCTGTAGCATGATTGGCTGATTAGGTATTTTCATTTGCATTAACAAACAGGTGTACAGGTGTACCTAATGAAGTGGCCAATGAGTGTAAGATTCTGTAATTCTATGTGCATGAACATGCTGAAAAGCTAGATTGATGTTCATGACTAGGCTTACAAGTAGGTGTCACAGTAGTATTCAACAGAAAGGTGCTGAGAGTCAATCTATTTCTTGTTTTTATCTGGCATCAGGAGTAGAAGCTGTCTTCTCCCTGATCAGGGTGTGCAGTCAATTGTAGCAACCACCCTGATGACTGGTTAACTCAACGCAGATAAAAGAGATTGAACCTGTTCACAGATTTGTGTAAGTTCCAGATTTTCACTGGATAAACTTAATTGGATCACTGGATAAGTTCAGACTTACTTTATCTGTTTAGAGTCAGTGCTTTCTAAAGTACAGCTCTACTGGATTCTAAAGTACTGCTCAACTGAACTGTGGCAAAGAAGAAACCCCGGTCCTTCCAGCAGAGTACAGTTATGTTTAACTTACTCCTTTGTAGGTGCGAAAATTCACATGATCTCTGTGGTTTAACTTCAGAAAAAAAACTACCTTTTTTACAATCTGATAACAACAGTGGAACTCATCCAGGCATCATACATCACTAAGATTACCCAGGACATGCACTCTTCTCATTACTGCCCTCAGGAAGCAGATGCAGGAGCCTGAAGACACACACTCAATGCTTCAGGAACAGCTTCTTCCCCTCTGCCATCAGATGTCTAAATGATCAATGAACCAATTCATGGACACTACCTCACCTTTTTTGCTCTCTTTTGGCATTACTTACTTAATTTAATTTTTAATATATATTTTTTATTGTAACGTATTATATTTTTTATATATTGCAATGTACTGCTACTGTAAAACAACAAATTTCATGACATATCTCAGTGGTATTAAACCAGCTTCCAATTCTGATTCTGAAATGAATGTTTATTGATTTGAAGTTTCCATTGGTTTTATCCCATTTCATATCTTTTATATCCCCTTCTATCTACCACTGGTTGGCAGGATGGAGATATGTCTTTATCAAGGGAGGTGTAAGGTGCTCCTTCCCTCTGCTAGCCAGCAGGTCACCCTGGGCAATGTGTAGCACCTGCTTAGCCTCCCCCCCTGCCCTTGATCAGGGTTACGTGAAACCATGGGAGCAGGTGGTGGATGGACGTATGAGCAGCCGGTGCATATCACAGGTTCTGGTTATGCCAAGCAGACAATCTCTGTAGAGTATTGAGAATGGTTATTTCACCCATCTTGTAAAGACACTGCCCAGAAGAAGGCAATGCCAAACCACTTCTACAGAAAAATTTGCCAGGAACAATCATGGTATGGAAAGACCATGATTGCCCATGTCATATGACATGGCACATAATGAACGAACAAATATCTACCACATACAGAGTATGGTAATTGATTTACAATATCAAGCATCAATGCCCAGCAAACGTTGGTTACATGCACAATGTACAATAGTTATCTTCCCTCTCTGAATATTATGGGATGGTTGTTATGCAGTACTCAAGCCTGGTTTTATAATGTCACTGGAACCAGCAACTTGTATTTGGGGTTGATCCGAATTGATTCTAGCCAACCCAGGCTAATTCACCATATGGGCCTTTCCTTTATCTCCTTCTTACAATATCACTTTACATTATCTTGTAACCTATCACAAAGCTGTTGGAGTTTGCTGTTTGCAGGGTTTGGCTCAATGATGGTTGTCTCACCTCTCTAGATGGTCACTTTTGTGCACTTTTGGGGACTGATGAGATTGGTATACTGATAAACAAATGAACATTAGAAGTGGAAGCAGGAATGGACCATGGAGCTTGGAATCTGATCTACCATTGGATGTGATTTAGACCATGGGGCTTGGAGGCTCATCTGGCATGGATAAGATCATTAATAATCCCGTACCTCAACAAATTTCCTTTCAAACAAAATTTCCTTGATCCCCAGTGCCCAAAAATATAGCAGTCTCAGCTTTGAATATGCTTAACAACTGCATTTCTTTAAGCCAGAGTATTCCAAATGTTTATAATCCTTCTTATGTTCCTGCATGCTAATAAAAAAAATCAAAGCCATGGCAAATCACTAGTGAAGTAACTTCAGGGGCTGGTGTTGTGAATGCTGCTCTTACCGTGGGTTTTCCCTGGGTGCTCCGTTCTCCTCCCACATTCCAAAGTGATACGGGTTAGGGTTAGTAAACTGTGGGCATGCTACGTTGCAGCTGGAAGCATGGTGACAGTTACTCCCAGCACATTCTCGGACTGTGTTGCTTATTGACGCAAATCAATGCATTTCACTGCATGTTTTGAAGTCCATGAGACAAATGAAGCTAATCTTTAAACAGCCAATACACAGGTTTTCAAAGGTGAAAGGATGTTGAGAAATCTTTTGAAAACATTTTCAAAGGCCCATAGGATCTTTAGCCTTCCAAGTGGAAGTGCCAGGAATGGCTGTTACCTGGGCTTGCATAATATGCTGTGTGGGTCCCAGCTGAGGTCATCTACTGGACACTACATTTTTGGAATGATGTCAAAATCTTAGCGACGGCGCCGAAGAAGTGTCCTGGAATAGTCCCAAAGATAGAAGGAGCAACTTTTCTTTTGAAGAAACAATCCCTCTGCATTTGTATCCTTGACTTCCTTACAATCAATGCATATCATCTCCTTCTCACTAACCACGAATATAGGCACACCTCGGGGCTGCATGCTGAACCCCCTGCTCTCTATACCTACGACAGTGTCACTAAGCTTGGCTGCAACACCAACTACAGACTCACTGATAGCATCACTGCTGTTGGCAGAATTGTCAGAGATGATGAGGTGGCGTTCCGGAGTGAAGTAGGTCAGCTAGTTGAGTGGTATCGTAACAACAAAATTGAGCTCAACATTAGCACAACCAAGGAACTAATTGTGGACTTTAGGAAGGGGGAAGTCAAGTGAGCACTCCCCGGTCCTCACTGAAGGGACTGCACTGGACTGAGTGAGCAGCTTCGAATACCCAACTTTCCAGGAGAACTACAGTATTGTGCAGAAGTCCTTATATATATACATACATATATATTCTGGCAGGTGCAAAGGATGTTTGAATGGTGAGGGTGGAGCACTGTGGGAGGGGGACAGGTGATAGAGAAGGAGTGCAGACATACCCAACCCGGAAATATTAGACAAGGCCCAAGGGTTCAACGTCCATTTAGGAATCAGGTGGCAGAGGGGAAGAAGCTATTCCTGAATCGCTGAGTGTGTGCCTTCAGGCTTCTGTGCCTCCTACCTGATGGTAGTGATGAGAGGGGGGCATGCCCTGGGTGCTGGAGGTCCTTAATGTTGGATGCTGCCTTTCTGGGACACCACCCTTTGAAGATGTCCTGGGTACTTTGTAGGCTAGTACCCAAGATGGAGCCGACTAAGTTTACAACCCCCTGCAGCTTCTTTCGGTCCTGTGCAGTAGCCACCCCTCCCCCCCCCCCCCACCCCTCCAATACCAGACAGTGATGCAGCCTATCAGAATGCTCTCCACGGTACATCTATAAAAGTTTTTGAATGAACTTGTTGACATACCGAATCTCTTCAAACTACTAATGAGGTGTAGTAGCTGTCTTGCCTTCTTTGTAACTGCGTTAATATGTTGGGGCCAGGGTTAGGTCTCCAGAGAGCTTGACTCCCAGGAACTTGAAACTGCACACTCTCTCCACTTCTGATTCGCCTCTGAGGATTGGTATGTGTTCCTTTGTCTTACCCTTCCTGAAGTCCACAATCAGCTCTTTCTTCTTAACTGGTGTTGAGTGCCAGGTTGTTGCTGAGGCACCACTCCACTAGTTGGCCTATCTTGCTCCTGTACACCCTCTTGTCTCCAACTGAGATTCTACCAACAATGGTTGTATCATCAACAAATTTATAGATGGTATTTGATCTATGCCTAGCCACACACTCGTGGGTATAGAGAGAGTAGAGCAGTGGGCTAAGCACACACCCCTGAGGTGCACCAGTGTTGATCATCAATGAGGAGGAGATGTTGTCACCAATCTGCACAGATTATGGTTTTCCAGTTGGGAAGTCGAGGATCCAATTGCAGAGGGAGATCAAGAGACCCAGGTTCTCTAACTTCTCAATCAGGATTGTGGGAATGATGGGGTTAAATACTGAGCTATAGTCGATGAACAGCATCCTGATATAGGTGTTTGTATTCTCCAGGTGATCTAAAGCCGTGTGAAGGGCCATTGACATTGCATCTGCCATTGACCTTTAGTGGTGATAGGCAATTTGGAATGGGTCCAGGTCCATACTGAGGCAGGAGTTCAGTCTAGTCATGAGCAACCTCTCAAAGTATTTCATCGCTTTAGATGTGAGTGCTACCAGGTGATAGTCATTAAGGCAGCTCACATTATTCTTATGTATATGATGACACCACCTATCATCAAAGGCTTTGACAAATTCCCTACAGGTGTACAGTGGAAAGAATTCTGACTGGTTCCTACAACAACTGGTTTGGACCTCCAACGCACAGGAACCCAAGAGGGTACAGGTGGTGGAGGACTCAGTCAGTTCTATCATGGATGCAGATCTCTCCACCATTGGGGTGATGTCTTTAGAAGGTCACACCCATCATCAGGGACCCCTGTTGTCTGGGCAAAAGGTATAGAAGCCAGAAGACCCACAGCTCAAGTTCAAGATCAGCATTTTCCCCATTGCCATCAGGTTCTTGTCATCCTTATCCACCTCAGACTATATTTCTTTACTATACACCACACACAAATGCTGGAGGAACTCAGCAGGTCGGGCAGCATTTATGGAAATGAATAAACAATTTATGTTTTGGGCTGAGACCCTTCTTCAGTTCTGAGAAGGAAAGGAGAAGACCCCAGAATAAAAGATTAGGGGAGGGGAAGGAGGCTAGCTGGAAGGTGATAGGTGAAGCCAGGTGGGTGGCAAATGTAGAGGGCTGGAGATGTAGAAATCAGATAGGAGAGGAGAGTAGACCATAGGAGAAAGGGAAGGAAGAGGGGACCCAGGGGGAAGTGATAGGCAGGTGAGAAGAGGTAAATGTCAGACTGGATAGAGGAAGAGGAGAGAGTAAAAAATATTATTTTCTTCCATTTCAACTTACACTGGTGTCATTAAGTTTATCTTATCAAATTATGTATAATTTGTGTCAATATAAGTTTAGGCTAACTTATGTTTGTCATGTTTAGAAAGTACTGTGCCACAGCTGCTGCAAAGAGTTAATTTCATGGAGTTTATGCCCCGTGTATGTATTCGGGTGGCGGTGAAGGTGTATCTCTACCAAAGGAGGTGTAAGGTGCTCCTTCCCTCTGCTAGTCTCAGGCAAGGTGTAGCACCTACTGAGCCCCCTGATTAGGATCACGTAGAGCCATGGGAACAGGTGGTGGATGGTTGTATAAGCAGCTGCTGCATATCACAAGTCCTGGCTATGAGACCGCTGATGCCAGTATTGATAATGGCTGGGGTCACCTGTCTTGTAAAGACACTGCCCAGAAAAAGCCAATGGCAAACCACTTCTGTAGAAAAAATTTGCCAAGAACAATCATGGCCAGGGAAAGACCATGATCGCCCATGTCTTACAACATGGTAATGATGATGATGCATGCCCATTGCAATGAACTTGAACTTGACCCTGCAGCCTCTATTGCAAGGGCGCAGCAGGAACATGGGTATACCCTCACCCACTGTCCAGCACACCATCCTCTCGCAAATCTTTTCTTGATCATTCATTATCATTGGTTCAAAAACTTGAACTCATTACCTAAAGGCACTGCTGGTGTATATTGAATATGGAGACAGAGTAATTGAGAAGGCAGTTGACCTTCACTTTTTCTTCTTCCCACTGCCGGGAAGGGAGGTAGAGGCATAAAGACCTATCACATTTAAGCCCACGAGTGAACATGTAGTACTGTAACCCACTGAGTTGCAGGTATATACCTGAGAAGTGTAACTAGTCTAGGCTTTTATTGACCAACATGGCCGTCATAGGGCAAATGGCCCTTTTTAAAATTGTTAAACTTTATATATTATAATTCTGCATTAAATGGTGGCCTTGGTACCAACATCCACACCTCACAGAAGGAAAACAAAATGCCTGCTGTATTTGAAAGGCCCAGGAAAAGGCCCAAGCTAATTTTGTTGTTTTTTATTACAGTATTATCTAACACAGTATTTCTCACAGAAAGGCTTGTAAACAAACAAGAAAGACTTGTATCATGAACATAAAGTTTTATTTTCAACTAGGTAGTTACGAACTAATGCATTCCTGATGATAAACTGTCATTATGATATTGGTTATTAGTTTCAAATGAATAGTAACCAATTTGTCTGTGAAACTACGGTGCCTCTAGGGTGCCAAAATGTATAAGTGTATGGAGATAATAGGCAGAATCATTAAGGGAGATGTCTGAATAACTCCCACAGCTCTCTTTGTGTTCTTGCATGTTGCTATTAGTAATGTTGATAGAAGATGGATTCTATTCAGATGGGATTCTTGACAGCACTTTTCTCTTGTGCCTTGGTTTAAAATTTACAGCTGGGCAGACTAAGATCTGCACTGAACGTACAGCAGACTACCTATCACCTAACGCCAAAAGCCTTTTCAATTTAACTTTTCAGTCACCATTTCATTTTTTTTTCTGAATATGTGGTAGATCTAAGTTAATCTCCCATTATATTGAATTTATTTTACGGGTGAACTCATTTCCTGTATATTGCCTGTCTAGCAAGGAGTACACTCCCTAAGACACTAGGACATTGGCAGAACTTTAGTGCTACCCTGAAGCAAAATTTAGGACAGCAAATTATTTCAAAGTAATAAGATATTATTTCTCTCAAGTTTTAGTTGGGAATAATCTTTAATTTAATAATTTGATTTTCACTAGAAATTCTAGTCTTTAAATAAGCATTATCCAGCTATCAATTATTTTCAACTCCATGGCGCCTAACATAACCGTTACGAACTGTACCACCATTAACCATTTCATATCCATGAAGGGAAATGAATATCTTATGAATGGGATACATTTTTTAGTGACCCTCCCCCACCCACTGACCTTTGCCCTCACCTGCCAGCTTGTGCTTCTTTCCCTCCCTCCCTCCCCCCTTCTCCTTCTTATTCTGGCTTCCATCTTCCTTTCCAGTCCTGATGGAGGGTCAATGCCCTCAATATTCCCCTCCATAGATGCTGCCTGACCTGTTGAGTACCTCCAGCTCTTTGTGTGATCTCCAGCATCTGCAGAGTCTCCTGTGTTTCTGAATTTATGAATGTGAAAACTGTCCTTGTCTAGTTACAACCTTTCAAACTCCAATTTCTCTTCCATCCTATCACCCTCCACTCACTTGAAGTTCTGACATATTCACTCCAACGCCTTGACCTCTGAACCTGGGCAGTCCCAACTCCAGCATAGCACACAGCTTGCTGTCTATCTGCATCTTATTCCCACTTCCTTGTGTAGGTTGCTCAAGATTCTTGCAGTGATGTGATCCGCCGAAATTGCCAGGGTCCTTTTCCTCAGTCCCTTTCTGCCCCTGAGATGCACTTAATTCTGAATAAGAATCAGGTTTATTATCACTGGCATGTGTCATGAAATTTGTTAATTTAGTGGCAGCAGTTCAATGGAAAAGAAGTAAATCCATTACAATCAGTATAGATATGTATATTGACTAGATTAAAAACAGTGCAAAAACAGAAATAATATATATTTTAAAAAAGAGAGGTAACATTCATGGGTCCAATGTCCATTTTGAAATTAGATAGCAGAGGGGAAGAAACTGTTCCTGAATCACTAAATGTGTGCCTTCAGGCTCCTGTACCTCCCTCCTGACAGTAACAGTGTGAAGAGAGCATGTCCTGGGTGCTGGGGGTCCTTAATAACAGGTGTCACCTTTCTGAGGCACCGCTCCTTGAACGTACTATGGAGACTAGTACCCAAGATGGAGCTGTCTAATTTTACAGCTTTCTGTAGCTTCTTTCAGTCCTGTGCAATAGCATTCCCCTCCCCCCATACCAGACAGTGATCAGCCTGACAGAATGCTCTCCACAATACATCTATAGAAGTTTTTGAGTGTTTTAGTTGTCAAACCAAATCTCTTCAAACTCCTAATGAAATAAAGCCGCTGTCTTGCCTTGTTTATAGCTGCATCGATATGTTGGGACCAGGTTAGATCCTCAGAGATCTTGACACCCAGGAACTTTAAATTGCTCACTCTCTCTACTTTGGATCCCTCTAAGAGGATTGTTATGTGTTCCTTCATCTTACCCTTCCTGAAGTCCACAATCAGCTCTTTTGTCTTACTGACATTGACTGCAAGGTTGCTGCTGTCACTCAAATAGCTGGTATATCTTGCTCCTGTAAGCCCTTTCGTCTCCATCTGCAATTCTACCAACAATGGTTGCATCATCAGCAAATTTATAGATGGCATTTGATCCATACCTAGCCACACTGAGGTGTGCCAGTGTTAATCATCAGTGAGGAGGAGATATTATCACCAATCTGCGCAGATTGTGGTCTTCCAGTTAGGAAGTCGAGGATTCAGTTGCAGAGGGAGGTACAGAGGCCCAGGTTCAATCAGGACTGTGGGAATGATGGTGTTAAATGCTGAGCTATAGTCAATGAACAGCATCCTGACATAGGTTTTTGTATTGTCCAGGTGACCTAAGGCCATGTGAAGAGCCAATGAGATTGCGCCTGCCATAGACCTATCATGGCGACAGCAAACTGTATTGGGTCCAGGTTCTTACTGAGGTAAGAGTTGATTCTAGCCATGACCAACCTCTCAAAGCATTTCATCATCGTAGATGTGAGTGCTACTGGGCATTACTCATTAAGGCAGCTCACAATTATGTCTTAGTTAGCACCCTGAAACACAGGCGGCAGAGTGGCACAATGTTAGATGCCTGGGTTCATTCCTAAACCTCTGATACCGTCTGTGTGGAGTTTGCCTATTCTTCCAGTGACTGGGTGGGTTTTCCTGGATGGTCTGGTATACTTCCACGTCCCAAAGACTTGTAGCTTTGGAGGTTCATCCTGACGAAGGGTCTCGGCCTGTAACGTCGACTGCACCTCTTCCTAGAGATGCTGCCTGGCCTGCTGCGTTCACCAGCAACTTTGATGTGTGTTGCTTGAATTTCCAGCATCTGCAGAATTCCTGATGTTTTAGCTTTGGAGGTTAATTGGATTGACTTTATTTCTCACATCCTTCACATACATGAGGAGTAAAAGTCTTTACATTACGTCTCCGTCTGAACGTGCAATGTGCAAATCATAGTAATTTATAATAAATAGTATGTACAGTAAGATACACAACACGACAGTTAATATAGCTTAGAGATACAACTGTGTCAGTGTGAACTAGTCAGTCTGATGGCCTGGTGGAAGAAGTTGTCCCGAAGTCTGTTTATTCTGGCTTTATTGCTGTGATACTGTTTCCCAGATGGTTGCAGCTGAAACAGTTTGTGGTTGGGGTGACTCGGGTTCCCAACGATTCTTTGGGCCCTTTTTACTCACCTGTCACTGTAAATGTCCTGAATAGTGGGAAGTTCACACCTACAGATGCGCTGGGCTGTCCGCACCACTCTCTGCAGAGTCCTGCAATGAGGGAAGTACAGTTCCCATACCAGGCAGTGATGCAGCCAGTCAGGATGCTCTCAGTTGTGCCCCTGTAGAAAATCCTTAGGATTTGGGGATTCACACTGAACTTCTTCAGCTGTCTGAGGTGAAAGAAGCATTGTTGTGCTTTTTTTTCACCACACTCCCATATGTACACACTAAGTGAGGTCCTCAATGATATGTATACTGAGGAACTCGAAGCTGTTCACCCTCTCAACCCCAGATCCATTGATGTCAATAGGGCTGAGCCTGTCTCCATTCCTCCTGTAGTCCACAACCAGCTCCTTTGTTTTTGCAACATTGAGGGAGAGATTGTTTTCTTAACATCAGTGTGGCAGGGTGATGACTTCTCTGTAGGCTGCCTTGTTATTATTTGAGATAAGGCCAATCAATGTAGCATCATCTGCAAATTTAATTTGTAGATTGGAGCTGTGGGTGGCAACACAGTCATGGGTATACAGAGATTAAAGGAGGGGGCTTAGGACACAGCCCTGACAGGCACCTGTGTTTGAGGGTCAGAGGGGCAGAGGTGAGGGAGCCCCACTCTTACCACCTTGGTCACTGCAAATTCCCCCCTGTGAGCAGATGAATAGGAGAATCAGAATCCTTCTGAACTTCCGATCATGATACTGCCTGCATACAATACCCCTTTGGCTGACATCTTCTGTACAGATCATGAAACTGTATATTTCATTTCTTTTATATCTTTTACTTTTGTTTTTCATCTTGAGTGTGATTCTGGAACTTCTGGAGCTTATGATTTGCAATTTGGAGATCGTTTGTGTGTTCCAGTGCTCTGCATCCTCCAAGAGGATACTGGGAGGCAGAAGAGTGTGCGCGACCCTTGTGGCGAGAAGATTACAGGGCGCAAGCTGATGTTGGACTCCATTTCGCTGATTAAAGCTTCCATTGTTCGCTGATTAATGTGACGAGGGAGATTGAAACATCAAGGTGAGTGCGAAAGATAAGCGCTTGCTGCCTGCCTTTTTATCGCTGGTGGGATTGCTCTGCTACAGAGAGGGGAGACTGAACATAGAACATAGAACATAGAAATTTACAGCACATTACAGGCCCTTCAGCCCACAATGTTGTGCTGACCATGTAACTTACCTAGAGACTGCCTAGAATTTCCCTAGTGCATAGCCTTCTATTTTACTAAGCTCCGTGTACCTATCTAAGAGTCTCTTAAAAGACCGTATCGTATCGGCTTCAATCACTGACACCGGCAGTGCATTCCACGCACCCACCACTCTCTGTGTGAAAAACTTACACCTGACCTCCCCTTGGTACCTATTTCCAAGCACCTTAAAATGATGCCCCCTTATGTTAGCCACTTCGGCCCTGGGATAAAGCCTCTGACTATCCACACAATCATGGCCTTTATCATCTTATACACCTCTATCAGGTCACCACTCATGCTCTGTTGCTCCAAGGAGAAAAGGCCAAGTAAACTCAAACTATTCTCATAAGGCAGGCTCTCCAATCCAGGCAACATCCTTGTAAATCTCCTCTGCCTTTTGATCGGTGGTTAGATCACTCGCTGCCAGAGAGGGGAGACTGCCTTTTTAATCTGATATATTGCTCTGCTACAGAGAGTGGAGACTGACTTTTGATCGCTGGGGGATCGCTCTGCTACTAGAGAGAGGAGACTGCTTTTTTGATCGCTGGGGGAATAGCTCGCTGCCAGAGAGAGAAAGGCCTGTCTCTGTGCCCGAAGAATGTTACTCAGGTTTTCTGTTTTTGGATATGGACTTGGACTGTAGACTTTTTCAGTCTTATAGTTTTTTACATTCTGTGTTTGTTACCCAATCTTTCTCATTTTTTTTTTGTGTGTGAGGAGGGGGATATGGGGGTCAATGTGCTTATTCCATTTTTGATTATCTTGTGTGGGGAGGGGGGATTTGGGGGATGATGATTGTGCTGCCGTTCTTTTCTTTCTTGGTTTTGTGGCTCTCTGGAGAAGAAGAATTTCAGAGTTGTATACCTTGATAATAAATGAACCTTTGAGCCTTTTGAACCTTTGAGAATCAGATTGATTATCACTGAGTTAGATGATGTGAAATTTATTTGATAGAGTGCAGAGAGAATGGGTGATTGAGGCTTGGAGTTTAAGGCCCTCACCCAGGCTCCTCTTTCATCGTCAGCAGTTAGTCCTGGGTTGATACCAAAGATCAGAAGCCCAAAGGTTGATTTGAAGTCCGAAATTCAACGCCTAATGACTGGAGCCCTGGGTCTGCAAGTCTGCAGGGAAAGTTCAAGGCTCTACGTCTGCAAGTCTGTGTCCAGTGGAGGCAGAAGGCTGAAGATGGCCATCCTGAGATTGGAGGATTGCATGTGTGTGTGTGTGTGTGTGAGAGAGAGAGAGAGAGAGAGAGAGAGACATGAGGAAGGGGGCTTGTTTTGTTGTTGTTCTGTTGTTGTCACTTGTGTTATTCTGTGAACATGGTGGGCATGCTATATTAGTGCCATAATGAACGGCTACACCTGCGGGCCGCCCCCACCACATCCATAGTTTGCATTGGCTGTTATGCAGACGACGCATTTCACTGCATGCTCTGATGTACATGTGACAAAGAAATGCTGCATCACCGTCTGGCCGCATTACCTCTGGTCTGGAGGGGCCATCCTGCACAGGATTGGAAAAAGCTGCAGGAAGTTGTAAACTCAGCCAGCTCTATCATGGGCACTAGCCTCCCCAGTATCAAGGACACCTTTAAAAGGCAGCTTCCATCATTAAGGACTCCCACCACCAGAACATGCCCTCTTCTCATTGCAATCAGTGTGGATGAGGTACGGGACTCTGAAGACACACATTCAATGTTTCAGGAACAACTTCTTCCCCTCCGTCGTCAGATTTCTGAACGGACAATGAACCAACTCATGAACACTACCTTGCTCTCTTTGCACTTCTTATTTACTTAAATATTTTTGATATGTTGTATATATTGCTTTTTGTAATTTATAGTACGTCTGATGTATTGCACTGTACTGCTGTCACAGAACAACAGATTTCTTGACATATGTCAATGATAATAAACCTGATCCTGATTCTGAATCTGAATTTGAATCTGAATCTGAATCTGAATCTGACTCTGATTCTGAATGTGAATCTCAGTCTGAATCTGATCCTGATTCTGAATCTGAATCTGAACCTGACTCTGATTCTGAATGTGAATCTCAGTCTGAATCTGATTCTGGATCTGAGTCTCAGTCTGAATCTGAATCTGAATCTGACTCTGATTCTGAATGTGAATCTCAGTCTGAATCTGATTCTGAATCTGAATCTGAATCTGAATCTGAATCTGAATCTGACTCTGATTCTGAATGTGAATCTCAGTCTGAATCTGATTCTGAATGTGAATCTGATTTTAATCCTGATTCTGAATGTGAATCTGATTTTAATCCTGATTCTAATTCTGAATCTAATGTTCGGCATGGACCTGATAAGCTGAAGGGCCTGTTTCTGTGCTGTATCTCCGCAACTCTTCCAATGACTCTGAGACTCTTTTGGTTTAGTTAAGGACAGGAAGAATCCTTCTATTTCCTCCAATATGCGTATTGAAATAACAAAATGACATGATTAAAAATATGAATTAAAAATAAAGGAACACAGTACAAGAAAAGAGTTGCATGAACATAGCACAGCCTCAGGAGATGTTAATCACTTACTGGTTGTGTTGGTTCTTTTTCCAGGAACAATTGATGCTGCAGGAATAGGGAAACGTACATTATAATTAAGTTCAGTTACGAATTAAATATTCAAGGGGGGGCAGGCTGGCATTTGCCTTCTTTAAATTCAGCATTTTCTGAGATATTAGATTAACCACTTTTCTCTGTGAATGGTGCTGCTTTGTGATGTTAAAAATGCCTGTCAGCTTTGGTGAAGTCTATTAGAACATTCCCGTGTATGTGTGGAAGGAGGAGCCAAAGGATCAGGTTTGTATCCTTGGAATCTTGATGAATATACTCTGTAAGAAGCTGAGCTCTGCTGTGCATGAACCACCCACGGGTTGATATCTCGTCTGTGCTGAACTTGCCAAATTTGAATGGTCTGTCTGACGGTCAGAGCCCACAGCATGATGCCTAATGGAACCGTTAATGATGAATGATATCCTCTGTCCACATCAGGATTCATATGTCGAACTAGCAGGCTTGAAGGTCCTCACTAAATTAGGTCTGTTTCGCACCTATGCCTGACTTAATGCAGAGGAATAAACCCAACATCACTTGATAATTAACTCCCGCAAGGAGCTGTACTCATAAAACAAGCTGTCATCTGGAATACATTATCAATGTACTGTAGAAAGCATCTGATCCTGATGCTTCATGGCTTGGTATGGTAATTGCTTCACACTTCAACACAAGGAACCACAGAGTAGTGGACACAGCTCAGCATATTACAGAAACCAGCCCCCTCCTTCCATGGATCCTGTCCACACTGCTCCATGCCTCAGTAAGTCAAAGATCCCACCCGCGCCAGACATTCTTTCTTTCATTATTTATTGAGATATACCTGGCCCTTCGAGCCACACCTTCCAACAACCCCAGATTTAATCCTAGTCTCCTCACAGGGCAATTTACAATGACCAATTAAGATTCCAACTGTACTGGATTGAGGAACTGGAGCACCCAGAGGAAACCCACACAGTCACAGGGAGAACATACAAACTTCTTGCAGGCAGTGTCAGGAATTGAACCCGGGTACTCTATAAAGTGTTGTGCTAACCACTACACTACCGCTTTTCTCCCCACTTTATCAGGCGGAAGGTACAAATACCACAAGCTCAAAGACAGCTGTTATCAGACTAATCAATATTTCCCCATTATGATAAGATATACTCCTGACCTCACAATCTACCTCGCTGCCACCTTGCACCTTACTGTCTACCTGCACTGCATCCTGTCTGTACTGTAGCACTTTATTCTGCACTACCGTTGTAATGAATTCATCCGTACGGTTGGTGTGCAAGGCAAGTCTTTCACTGTACCTCAGTCCATGTGACAAAGATAAACTAATTTATAATGTAAAGTCATTAAATATTAGCAGAAGGCAAGCAGTCCGTGGAGGAGAAACTCAGCAGTGAGCCCCATTCTGCACATTAAGATACTAATATGCTTTTTGTGCGCGTTGCTCTTGACCGTGACACACATTGATCAAGAGCAAAGACAACTATACTCAGTTTGAGAAGGAGATGTGGTCAAGTATCTACATGCGGGTTTACAAACATCGTCAATTTTTGAAGATGAAGAGGTAAAGGTTTGATAAAGTTGACTTTACTTGTCGTCTGGACATTGAAACATGCAGTGAACTGTGTCATTTTGATTCAAAATCAAACCAGTGAGGTTCATGCTGGGAAAGTGTGGCCATGCTTCCAGTGCCAGTGTCGCATACCCACCACTTACTAACCCTAACCCACGTCTTTTTGGACCGTGCGAGGAGACCAAAACACCCGGAGGAAACTCACGCTGTCCCGGGGAGAACGTACAAACTCATCACAGACAACGCCGGAACTGAATTGCGATCGGTGATCACTGTCACAGTAATAATGTTACACTAACTGTTATGCTATTGTGCCGCCGCTTTTTGTTGGGAAAACCATTCATGCTATTCTTGCTGAATGTTTGAAAGACTTAACCAATTAATTCAACCTCAATATCTGGGAATTATCTTTAAATATTGGTGAAATTGGCAGATGGAGTAGTGTCAGGAAGTGTATGGTCATGCACTTTGGTAGAAGAAGTGAAAGGGTTGACTATTTTCTAAATGGAGAGAAAATACAAAAAAACGGAGATGCAAAGGAACTTGGGAGTCCTTGTGCAGGATCCCCTAAAGGTTACTTTGCAGGTTGACTCTGTCATGAGGAAGGCAAAGGCAATGTTAGCATTAATTTCAAGAGGACTAGAATATAAAAGCAAGGATGTAATGTTGAACAACAGAAAATCTGAAGGTGCTGGAAATCCAAGCAACACACACAAAAGTGCAGAAAGATTTGGTCCAAAATGTCGATCGTACTTTTTTCCATAGATGCTGTCTGGCCTGCTGAGTTCCTCCAGCATTTTGTGTGATGTAATATTGAAAATTGTAATACAAGGCACTGATGAGGCCTCACTTGGAGTATTGTGAACAGTTTTGGGCCCCTCAGAAAGAATGTGCTGAAACTGGAGAGGGTTCAAAGTAGGTTCACGAAAATGATTCCAGGATTGAATAGTGTGTCATATGAAGAGCGTTTGATGTCTCTGGGCCTGTATTCACTGGAATTCAGAAGAATGAAGGGTGACCTCATTGAATGGTGAAAGGCCTTAATAAAGTTGATGTGGAGAGGTTGTTTCCTATCGTGAGAAAGTCTAAGACCAGAGGACACAGCCTCAGAATAAAGGGGTGTCCTTTTAGAATGGAGATGAGGAGTAATATCTTTAGCCAGAGGGTGGTGAATCTGTGGAATTCTTTGTCACATGGTGCTATAGAGGCCAAGTCTATATGTATATGTAGCCTGGGGAAAAGTACACACTCAGGACAACAGAGACTTTTTTGGGTTTTAATTCCTTTATCTGTTTTAAATGTTTAAGTGCTAGAAGAAGGTCGCGAAACAAAATGAACGAATTTACAACCAGTTCTTGCTGTTACAATTTCGGTTTAACCTCTGATTCACACCCTTGTGTATGGACTGAATTGCGTTTGCAGTATAAAAATACCAGAACTAATACAGTACTAGAAAAATACCAGAACTAATACAGTACTAGAAAAATACCAGAACTAATACGGTAGTGGCAATCCTGAAGGAACATAATACAAACAACATTAGAATCCCATCCACCCTGCATCTTATACATAACAGTGAAAAATGTAAGCAAATACATCTCATCTAAGACGTGCTGACCTTCCGAACAGGGACTAAACATTCACGTTACGCGGTTACATGCGCAATCAGTCCCGATACAATAAAGTTAGACAAAAGGTACACTTTGGCACAACTTTTACAAGGTATTCCCTGGTAGTTAAAATACAAGAAGACTGACCTACTTGGATGGTGAGGAACTTGGTATAAGCCACGCTACCCAGCATTGATTCCTTCACTCGTGGAAATCTAAAGGATCCACATGTAAAACATGTCAAATTACTGATATTCTCGATCCGCCAACAAGCATAAACGAATTCACATGGATATTGTCAATTAATGCTCACCTTTCCTCACCATGCCCAGCACACTCTGGGAGGAACCTAATTCCAACGCCTTACCACATCTTCAGCAGAAAGCAAAATGGTCTCCCCACTATCCCACGTGTGCGTAATGACATCACCGTCTCCCTTAAAGGCACAGACAACTATTCTAGTATTGCCCGGATGGATGCCTAAGTACACTTTTAACGATACTGAATAAGATCTGACGGTCACCCGGTTACATATATTGAAGGCAGAGGTTGATAGATTCTTGATTGGTCAGGGCATGAGGGATATGGAGAAAAGGCAGGAGCTGAGCGAATAATTGGATCAGCCATGATGAAATGGCAGAGCAGACTCGATGATTCAAATGACATAAGTCTACTCCTATATCTTATGGTCTTATGGTCTAAATCCAAAGAACAGTAAGTTACATTAAGAGATATCCTTGTCAAAATATTGTTTTCAGAACCATGCAACAACCCAGGGGAAGGAGGAAGGGGAGGTTGCAGAAGCTCCATATCAGCAGAGAACAAGGATAGAATTATACAGCCCAAAGCTCTTCATCTGAGATTCCCAGAATCATAGAGTCGTTCCTTTGTTCATTCTGTGCCATGTTGTATGATGTGGGGAATCATGGTCTTTCCCTGACCATGATTGTCTTAGGCATATTTTTCTGCAGAAGTGGTTTGCCTTTGCTTCTTTCTTGGCAGTGTCTTTATAAGATGCGTGACTCCAGCCATTATCAACACTCTTCAGAGATTGTCTACCTGGAGTCAGTGGTTGCATAACCAGGACTTGTGATACGCACCGGCTGCTCATATGACCATCCACCACCTGCTGCCATGGTTTCACGTGACCTTGATTGGGGGACTGATCAGGTGCTACAGATTGCCCAAGGGTGACCTGCAGCCTCGTGGAGGGATGGAGCACCTTTGGTGGAGGTGTAACCCCACCCCGCCACCCGCACAAAGTCATACAGCATTGAAACAAGACTTTTGGCCAACTAAATTCAAACCAAGATTTCAACCAGCTATTTACACTCATGTCACATAAATCCTCATTTATTCTCCACAGATTCCCATCAATTTTCCTGGATTCAACCACTCACCTACACATTCAGAGGAGCTTATAGTGTGCCCAATCAGCCAACCAATTCATTTTCGGAGGTGGGAGGTAACTGGTGCATGTGGAGAAACTCAAGCAGTCAAAGAGAGAATGGGGAAATTCCACGCAGGTTACACTAGAAGAGAAGATTTGAACTCAGGTTACTGAAGTTGGAAAACAGAAGCCCTACCAGCTGTCCCACTGTGTAGTATCAACAAAAATGGGCAGTCCATTTTGGAATATGCGGCGGCCATGTTGAATCTGCGGGAGTAGATAAATACTGCCAAGCTCCGTTCTTTTCACAGGATGCTTCAACTCTGCTTGGAATTTCAACAAAAGTTTGGCTATCAAATTGAGCCCTCTTCAAGCTATTGCAGAAAGGAGACCCAAACCCCAGAGATAAAGGGCAATAGAGATCATATACTGTAATTAGAGCCAATAGTCATAGTGAACTACTATTATCTATAATGAACTGTGGAAGCTATTTTGAGAGTCTGTACTGGAATGAGAACTGTTCAAGCCCACGTAGTAGGATTAGGCAAAGAACTATTGATGTGTATCCTCCTGCACACCCACCCTTGGATAGAAAAGTGCGTGCAGATAGAAAAGGCGGTTATGTAACTCATTTATGAATACCCTGATTAACTGGTATTTCTTCCTGGTCATATCTATAGTTACTAGTGCCAATTTCTGGACCATTTCTCCAGGTCCATGTTTCATGCGATGCTGGCTGTCCTATTGACACATCTGGACTGCTGTATTGATTCGCATACGTTGAAGCAGAATGCCACCGTGGTTACGCATCAGTGTAGAATGCCACTGTGGATGCATAAGGAAGCACACAAGGTTGCATTTTCTTTTGGAGGAAGCTAAAACTATTTTAGACCTGACGAAGGGTCTCGGCCTGAAACGTCGACTGCACCTCTTCCTAGAGATGCTGCCTGGCCTGCTGCGTTCACCAGCAACTTTGATGTGTGTTACTATTTTAGAATGTTCAGGTTTTTGACGATTAGCTTTTCTTCTTTGACATATGCTTTTGAAGTGTAAAGTGAAATGCGTCATTGTTTGCATCATCGTTTGCGATGTGCTGGGGGCATCCCTCAAGTATCTCCATGCTTCTGGTGCCAACATAGCACAATGTACTAACCCAAACCCGTACGTCTTTGCCTTTTGCAATATGGGAGGAAACTGGAGCACCCGGAGGAAACTCACATGGTCACATGGAGAACGTACAGTCTCCTTACCGACAGCAGTGGGAATTAAACTCTGATCTTCCTATTGCCCGCGCTGTAATGTGTTGCATTAACCGTACCCACTACCATGTTTGCTGGGGACACTCAAAGATAATTCTTTCAAGATAGGATCATTAACATACCTTGTCAAGGTGGAGTAAATCAGAAAGGAGTGATTAAGGAGGTCTAAGTCCTCTGGTGAAGGAGCATGAGCTATTGGTGCATTGAGAGTTCCCCTTACGGCAACAGAGTGGTGGTTCTGAAGCAGCAACCATTGTACATACAGAATAGTATTCTTCCCCAGCATCTGGGAATTCTCCACATGAAGAAAATGACCAGAGGTTGCATGTAGTGGCCTGCTACAGATCAGTACATTGAAGATCAGGAGAAATCCTCAGTGCACTTAGATTCCAGGTCATACCTTCCACAACTCCAGTCCAAACCTGAATAGCCTGACTCATCCCTTTCAAAGAGTACCTGCTGGCTTGTTTCAAATGAGAAGGAAGGATTTTGACCTGAATCCTGATGAAGGATCTCGGCCCGAAAAGTTGACTCTTTATTCCTTTCCATAGATGCTGCCTGACATGCTGTGTTCCTCCTGCATTTTGTGTGTGTTACTCTGGAATTTATCCTATTAGTTGATAACCACCTGAAATTGTCAGAATTCTAGCCACTTGAATAATGTACCATTACAATGTAAATCCCAGAGGCTCTAGACTCAGCTGTGACTTCCTCAGGGAGCCGGTCTTAGGCCATGACCCATCATCAGCCAATGGTTTATCAGAGAGTTCTCCTCCACATATTATGTTTGTCTTCCTGTTCTGGGGAACTTGGCAGAATGTTTTTAACTTTATTGGTTTGTTGATCATTATACCTTCCTAAGCTGATGGTAGAAGCTTTCCATGATGTTGCAGTAGGCGATATCAAACTTTTTAGTGGATTCGGTGGCCCTCTGTTGGTTGAGGTTGACCAAGGATGTTGCATCCTAACTACCTACGTTGTTGGTGCGTGCAGTCTGTGGCTGATGAGGGCAATGCGAGAGTTGCAGTCTCAGCCGCAAAGGTCGCAGTTCTGCAGGAAATGGTGCACTCCTTTCCGTGTCTGCTCATGTTTATCTTCTGCCGCTTTCAAGAATTTTTTCCTCGCCTGTTGTTTCAGGGTGCTTCGGTACCCCGGTGTGGTCGGCTGCAAGTTCCTCTAAAGGCTCAGCGTTGATGTCCAGTGCCTTTGTGTCTCGCTTGCAGACATCCTTGTAGCACAGCTGTGGGCTGCCAGTGGTGCTCTTGCCAGAAGCCTGTTCACCTTAGAGGTTGTCCTTTGGGAGGTAACAGACGTGGCCCAGCCAGCACAGCCTGCACTGCTTGAGTAGGGTTGACACACTAGGGAGGCCAATACGAGACAGAACCTTAGCACTGGGTACCCTATCTCTCCAGGAGATGGCCCAAAACGTGGTGTGAAGGTACCTTAAGTGGAAGGTGCTCAGCATATGTTGTCCTGGTCTCGCTGTTGTATAGCAGTGTGCTGCATAAAATTTATAGTGGTGCTTGATTATTAATTTTTTATTTTGTAATTGTAAATCGCATCCTTTGTATTTCTTATCACCCTCATTGTAACAGTATGTTAACCTTCGTCTGTGGTTGATATTTTAATTGTTTCTCTCCCTCTGGGACACTGTTTGACTACCATTACTTAATCTGGCTATGTTCTCTTTAGCTTTCCACAATTAAATCATCTTGCTTTTCAGCTAATACATGCTTGCAAAATGATTCCCTTTGCAATTATAAAAGACTTTCCCACCAGACCACCGTTTCAAGCTCACATGATGCAGACTCACTGGATATCCGGCTGTTGGTCCACTCTAAGATTCTCTGCAACATGACATCTCTTTGTATTTCTTAGGGATCAATCCATAGGTGTAGCTATATAAAATTTAAAAAAAATTGCCCTCCGAGCTATCAATGTAACAAATGCAATTTTGTTGAAGTGGAAGGATATAACAGCTCCCACTTTGTCACAAGGGTTCTCTCAAGTGATTCTATGTCTTAGTTTGGAGAAAATTAGAAGTTGAACCTTTGAACCTATGTTTGATTTTGAGAAAAGCTGGGGCTCATTTGCTCATTATTATCAATTGAGTTAATCGATGAATTCTCCACGATCTAATTGTAAATTTTTTTAGGTACTTTTTTTTTTGCCGGTGGTTTGATGTTTATCTTTAGAAGCTTTATGTATGGCACATGCCTCTGGGGTTGAACACCTAATGGGATTTTTCTTTTTTTCCACTTTTCTTGCTTAGTAGGGTTTTTTTCATCACAAAATTTTTTTCAATCTTTATATAATTTTTTTTCTTGAGACATTGTAAGTGTTGTTTACTTCGATGTACTCATGTTTATTTTGGAAAAAAATAATAAAAAGATTAAAAAAATAAAAAAGAAACCTGCAGAAGATGCAAACCCAAAATAAAAACAAAAAGTGCTGGAAGCATTCAGCTGGTCAGCCGGCATCAATGGACAGAGAAATAACATTAAAATATTGGGTCAAAGATGGCTTTTATCATTCAGGTAGCTAGATTGATTCCCTTTTAAATGTTAGAGTAGGTGTTGTTAATCAATTTGATTGGTTGACTCAGGTCATGCGCTCTTCTCATTGCTCCAATCAGGAAGGAGGTACAGAAGTCTGAAGGCACACACTCAACGACTGAGGAACAGCTTTTTCCCCTCTGTCATCAGATTTCTGAATGGACTTTAAACCCATGAACACGATCTCACTACTTTTTTACTTCTATTTTGTACTATTTATTTAATTTAACTATTAATATATATACTTACTGTAATTCATGTTTTGATCTATTATTATGTATTGCATTGTACTGCTGCTGCAAAGACAACAAATTTCATGAAATATGCCGGTGATATTAAATTTGATTCTGATTCCGGATGTGCTCGACAAGTAGTCTACATCGACACTTACCTCAGTTCGTGATCCAAGAATTCAAGCCTTAAGTTCTTCAAGAGATATTTTAGGATGATCATATAAGCACAACTGGCCTCTCCTGACCTCTAGTAATCTGTTCTAAACAAATAACTTGCCTCTATCTCTGCTGGTATTGGGTTGACACTGTTTTACTGCTTTTCTATTACTTTGATGAATGAGACATCGACCTTTCTGTGGGTTGCAATTAAGTTTGTAGACGTTGCATTGCCAGCAGGACTTATTTCTAATTCTTGCATTTGTGCTTGCTCTGGTTTTAAACATTTTATCTTGATTCTCTCCTTTAATAATGTTATTTACTCTAAGCAACACATCCATTCATTTAATAGACAATGGAACTTGTTCTGTGCGGTATCGTGGTTGCTGCTAAGATTTCCAATGTAAGTGGTGTCAGACTGAGCCGTCATTTTGTGCCGTCTTCCATTCTAGCAGTTAGTAAGATTGTCTTTTTTCTCACCAGCACAGTTCTTTTCCCTCTGTACTCGGATCTCCACCTTGGTCATGGGCTGTTCAGACTCTCACTCCATCTATATAGTCCTTTCTCGCTTCCTTGCTGACTTGTTCCTCCCTATCAGTGTAAATTATACCCTCTCAGAGCATTACTAACCTCTTACAAGGTCCACTGCAGAGTCAGATTCAGGTTCAGTTATCAAATGCACATTGAAACTACAGTGAAGTGCACCATTTGCGTTAACAGCGGGCTGGGGCAGCCTGCAAATATCACACACTCCCGACCAAACATAGCCCACAATGTTCTACAGGGCCTTACGTTTAATTTAGTCATAGTTGTTCTGTTGCTCCATGTAGCCTATGATCTTTATTTTCTCCCTCATTCATATCCAATGTTCTCTGAGTAACTGTCTGTTTATGCCTCTACTTATCTCCAGCAATAGCACTTCATTTATTGTTTCTAAAATCCTGCAGAAGGTTCCTGGGGGGACATAATAAAATGCTATTAAAATACAAGCTCTTCCTTTTATTTATCAATGATTTTGTAACTCACTCTCGTTACTCTTTTCCTGTTAATCATACCAAGTATATTTCACTTCTTGTGGGAAAAAAATAAAAACTGAGCAAGTATACTCAGTAGCCATTTTATTAGGAACAGGAGAGAAACCTGGTGATGGTCTTCTGCTGCTGTAATCCATCCACTTCAAGGCTTGACTCTTGTGTGTTCAGAGAAGCTGCTAAGCACACCACTGTTGTAACATATGGTTATTTGAGTTGCTCCCGCCTTCTCGTCAGCTTGAATCAGTCAAGCCATTCTTCTCTGACCTCTTTCATTAACAAGACATTTTCGCCCACAGATTTGTTGCTCATGGGATTTTTATTTGTTTTTCTCACTATTTTCTGCAGGGGTTCCCAACCTTTTTTATGCCATGGACCAATACCATTAAGCAAAGGGTCTGTGGAGCCCCAGGTTGGGAAATCCCTGCTATAGAGACTGCTGTGACTGAAAATTCCAGGAGATTAGTAGTTTCTGAGATACTCAAACCACTCTTTCTGGCACCACCAATCATTCCACGGTCAAAGTCACTTGGATCACATTTCTTCCCCATTTTGCTATCTGGTCTGAACAGCAACTGAACCTCTTGGCCATGTCTGCACGCTTTAATGCACTGAGTTGCTGCCACATGATTGGCTTATTAGATATTTGCATTAACATGCAGGCGTACAGGTTTACCTAATCAAGTGGCCACTGAGTGTTTTTCACTTCTTGGGGAAAATATTAATGAAAGACGAACAAATGAAGGGTTTCAGTCTGAAATGTCGGCTGCACTTTTTTCCATAGACACTGCCTGGCCCGCTGAGTTCTTCCAGCATTTTGTGTGTGTTGTTCTGATTTCCAGCATCTGCAGATTTTCTCTTCTTTGTGCAGAGCACTCATTGTCACTGTAAGTATAGTCTTAAATTATATTTCTTATTTCTGGGAAAAAAAATCTTGTTAAGGGCCTGCTAATACCTTATTGATGGCACATGAAAAAAAACGCGTGCAGATATCCTCAAAGGAGAATGTACCCAATAAGGCCGGTACATTCTTATCGAGACCCCGAACATCAGTTTAAGTAGCGGGTCAGAGTGTAATGTAAAACCATCCTATTATCCTTACTCCAAGACAGTGAACTTGTTAGCAATAAAAATATTGGCTCGGCACCAATTATAGACCATCATAGGAAGGAGCATAGCAATAAGTGAAGGTCAAAATGTGGCAGATGAATATTAATATTGATAAGGAAAAAGACATGACAGGTAATAACACTGGATTTGCAGCACAGAAATTGTTCATTGCTGCAATTACATGTGCATCACATGAACTTCTTTATGTTTGACTTCCTTTCCTTCCTCTAGTGAAGGAAATTAATTTAAACTCTTCATCTCGACACGGCTGTGAATTCTATAATCTAACCAATCACTGCATGAAGACATTTATCCAGAATTCCCTATGAAATTAATTGGTGGATTTAGGATCAAGTTAGTCTTCCCGCAAGTAGGCGTATCATTTTTTTTGTCTGTATGGCGGGAGGCCTAGTCGAGGATGGTGAGGACCCAGGTGCTGGAGTGTCTGAGACTAGTGCGAGACACTATTTCAGACTGAGAAGACAACAAGTTTTTCATGAGGTGCTAGATGAGAACCCGATGAGACTAGGCGAGAATCCAAACGAGACAGAAATCCTAAATGTAATTGCAGACTGAACCAAAGTCGGGCTGACAATTAAGCACAAAACCTGAGTTCAGGTGCTGTTTAAATATCCAAATCTCGGCACCAAAAGAGAATCTTTAAAGGGACTGGGCCAGTTATCCATACTTGGAGAATCAGAGCGTCTGAACCCCGGAGGCTGGCGTGGTTGGGTGTGTACCGTAACAGTCTGCCTTCAGGAGCCTCTTAATAATTTAATAATTTCTTTCTTTTTCAATCTTTTTATTAGTTTCATAATAATACACATAACATGGTAATGGTACAAAGTTATTGGGAGTACATTGTTATAGTTAGCATAAGTGATTATAAAGCCAGTTGACACTTAAATGATAAAACTCCCAATCATATAGGATACAGATGAACAATATAAAACAAAGAAAAATATCTAAAAAATCATGAAAAAGGGAAAAAACCTATAACCCCCCCCAAAAAACTAAACTAAACAGAATTAATCAACTAAACTAAAAAAAAAAGACATGGGCATTAATTCTCTGTTAATGTAACATTATAAAAAAAGAGGAAACCTTAGTGTCGATGACTCCGTTCCTCTCAACCAATATTACAAAGAAATAAAATAAGTTTGGAAAAAGTCAAATTACCTCATATGAAAATGTTGAATAAATGGCCTCCAGGTCTTTTGGAATTTAATAGAGGGATCATAAACAACACTTCTAATTTTTTCCAAATTTAAACACAGCATAGTTTGAGAGAACCAATGAAATGTGGTAGGATTAATCTCTTTCAAATTCAGCAAAATGGATCTTCTAGCCATTAATGTAAGAAATGCAATCATCCGATGAGCAGAAGAGGTTAAATGACTTGAATTTAATAATTTCTATCAGATTACTTCTCAGCCTTCCATTTTCTAAAGTAGTGCACCTTAGTTTGTTCATCATTACCCCTATGTATACTCCTCATTTCTGATATCAGCATTATCCTTCAATTCTTTCTCCTGTTTTATAACATGCAGAACAAGGCCATCTATAATAAACCAGATTGTCTTGTATTTAGAGTCAGAATCAGGTTTATTATCACTGACTAGGTTGTGAAATGTGTTGTTCTGTGGCAGCAGTATAGTGCAATACATTAAAAAAACTATAAACTACAATCAGATATATATAAAAATATGTAGTGCAAAACGAGGGCAGAAATAGTGTGATAGTATTCATTCAGAAATCCGATGGCAGAGGGGAAGAAGCTAAAACATTGAGTGGGTGTCTTCAGGCTCCTGTACCATTTATGTAGGGCCTCTTCCAATTGTTGATCATCTGAAATCACTGAATCACCAATTAACTTCTTTCTGAACGCACTTTCTCCAAGAGGACCACAATGTTGTCGTAGGGTTTGGGCGCTTGCGAGCCTCAGTGACCCAGAGAGCTATTGTATGTAGGCTGGACTCAGGACTTTATGTTTTGGTAGGGTCACCCATGCCAAACAGGTCAAAGGGTAGAGGCCATGCTAAGGGTGGTCCACTGGTTCTCCGGGTTCAGGGGTTCAGCTCAGGGCTAGCAACTCTGAGTGGTCAAACAAAATTGTTACGGAAACAGCAATGAAGAGTCCTTCATCTGAAACTGTGAGATGGAGGACCTTCATTGCTAGCCTGATTGCCAGTGGCGTAATGGGCAAAAGAAACAGAAAAGAGAATGAATGCACTTTTTGCACAACTCAGGGTTTCATAATCAATAAATTACTTGGAGGGGTTGCCCCTTTGTGCTTCAGTAGTTTTAAAAGTGATTGATTTGATCAATAGATTAGGAAAACTTTCTAAAAGATAGTAGAAACTAGATGGAAGATATAAAATACTGCCGGAGTTGATAATTAGAAATTAGGGCAGCACCTCTGGATGTATTCAATGGGTCCATGGAGAGAGAAACAATTTTCAGATCAAAGCCCTTTCATCAGAACTATTTTTATTTTATTGAATTGACTTTATTTCTTACATCCTTCACGTACATGAGGAGTAAAAATCTTTACATTACATCTCCATCTAAATGTGTAATGTGCAATCATAGTAATTTATAATAAATAGAACAGTCAATGTAATATAGAGTACACTCAAGTCAGCGTGAGTTCATCAGTCTGATGGCCTGGTGGAAGAAGCTGTCCCGGAGCTTGTTGGTCCTGGCTTTTATGCTGCGGTACTGCTTTGCAGATGGTAGCAGCCGGAATAGATTGTGGTTGGGATGGCTTGGGTCCCCAATGATCCTACGGGCCCTTTTCACACACCTGTCCCTGTAAATGTCCTGAATCATGGGAAGTTCACAACTACAGATGCGCTGGGCTGTCCGCATCTTTGCTCTTTTAATGTTACACAGTGAGTTTTAAATTCTGTTGAGTAGGTAAAGAAAACATTTAGTCTTAAAGCAGTTCTGAACTGAAATCCCATTCTGACAAAATGCTTAGATCCAGGAATGGGAGCTTGACCCACAGCCATTTGACTTTTTAATATCACCATGTAGAAGAAACTCATTGCAGCCACCAAGCCTGATTCTGCTCATAGACAGAGGCACCAGATTAGATCCACTGCAACACCTCACCTGTCTAGAATTCCATCTCCGTAAAATTTCATTTTATTTTCCATTTGAGGAATATATCTTGTTCCCTTCAGAAGGTTGTTTCTCATTGGGTTTCTTTCAGCCACTTAATTCCAGAATATAATTACTTTTTTCTGATTTCCCTTCTCATTCTTCTGACATTTCAACCTGTGTTCCTGGAATATTAAAGTTAAATATTCCCACTAAACAATACCTCACACTCTATATTGCTTCTCCTCATTCGTTATTCCATTTCATTCTGTTACTTACACCCAAAAACCCTTTGAATGTTTCATGGAAATGATATCCCCATAATATCCATCCATCACCAGCTGATAATTCACACCATGTTTGAATTAACTCACTTCCATTACTTTCTGCATTACCTAACCTACGATTTCTCTCTATAAAACTCAATTAGGAAGTGTAATCATTTGATTGACATTAATGTTTCACTGAACTCATAATTACAAGCATATAATTGGACCAAAGCAGTTCTAAACAGAACTTCTTATACATATAATGTAAGGCCTAACTTTCAAGAATCAGAATCGGGTCTAGCATCACAGGCACATTTCATGAAATTTGTTGTTTTTTTCCGCGACATATGGCAGTGATGTTAAACCTGATTCGGATTTGCTGTTTTTCAAATAATGTAAATGATGAAACCCAGAGCATGTCCAAAACAGGATGAACACAGAATATCACACACAAAATGCTGGAGGATGATACATTGTGTGATTCCGAAACGTAAAAGCTAATTGCAAAAAAAACAAGGGAGTCCGAAATGAGAGTCTAGCTTTGTGTTTACTTTAAACGAGGCATGTGCGTATCACGTGGTAGTGTCATGACGTAAGCAATTCACGTATTTTTATATATAACCCATAAGAACTATTTAACCAAATACTTAGACACTATGTTTATAATATTACTCAAATATTATTGTGATATCACGTACACAACAGAGGAACTCAGCGGGTCATACGGTATCAATGGAGAGGAATAAATAGTCTCTGTTTTGGAGTGAGACCCTTCATCAGGACTGGACAGGAAGGGGGAAGAAGCCAGGATGAGAAGGTGAGGGGAGTGGAAGGAGTACAAGCTAGAAGGTGATAGGTGAAGCTCAGTGAAGGAGAAGGTAAGTGGATGTATGGGGTGTCAGGGAGGAGTAGCATCTCTGGTGGGGGAACATGTCGCATCCTTTTCAGGGCAGTTGGTCCACCTTTGGTCCCCACCTGGCACTCAGCTCTCACCTGTGGCTCCTCGTAGCTGTTTACGTGTGACAGCGGCCACACCCCAGGCAACGGCTTCTACAAGCCGGCTAAACCAGGTGAGGGTAGCCGACGGGTCTTGAACCCTTGGTGAGATAGGGAGTTGTCTAGCCCAGCATGTGAAGACAGGCTCCGGCGGATTGAGCGGACAAGACCAATGGAAGGTCCAAGGGTCAAGAAGGCGGTCTCTGCAAGCGTCGTGGAATGTGTAGAGCAGGTCAAGACACAGAAGACGTCCTGGTCATCCACTGCGCCTAGTCCCATCTCCAGCCGTCTTGACTCTATCTTGCCACTGGATCCAGATGGGAATTGGGAAGAGAAAGTGAGGCAGACGCTGCGCAACTCTCCCTCACTTAAACCCAAATCACGTGCTAGTCTTGACACCATCATAATGGTGTCGAGGTCCTCATCGGCGTTGACGACGGACGGACGAACAAGTGGGTGGGGGAGAGGAGATGAAGTGAGAAGCTGGGAGGTGATAGCTGGAAAAACTAAAGGGCTGAAGAAGAAGGAATCTGATAGGAGAGAAAATCATGGGTGGAAGGGAAGGAGGAGAGGCACTAGAAGGAGGCAATGGACCGGTGAAGAAAAGAGAAGGGGAATCAGAAGGTAGAAAATAGAACAGTGAAGCTCTGTTATAGGTCCTTTAGCCCAAAATATCTGTGCTGAACACAATAGATTACACTAAATCTTTTTTGCGTTTGCATTATCCTCATCCATCCAATCCCCAAATACCTATGTGTCTATAGAGTAGCCTCTTAAATGCCTCTATCACACCTTCTTCCACCAGTACTTCTGGCAGCCTGAATTTTTTTGGATTGTTTCAATGTTTTGATTTAGGGAAGGAGAGTAAGATTTTTCTGAGAGTCTGAGGCTAAACAGCAGTGAGATCATGGACCATATATGGATTACCGAGGAGGAAGCACTTGCCGTCTTGAGATAATTCCCCAGGGCATGACAGGATAACTCTTGGAGATTGTCGGAGGCTGGTGCAGAAATTGCAGGGGCCTTAGCAGAGATATTTAAAACACCCTTAGCCATGGGTAGAGTGCTGGAGGAATGGAGGATAGCTGATGTTGTTTTGTTGTTTAAGGCTCTAAGAATAAGCCAGGACAATTTAGGCCAGTCAGTATGATGTCATATTGAGTAAATTATTGGAGGGTATTCTCAGGGACTGGATATATAAATATTTGGATAGACAGAGCCTGATTAGTCAACGTGGCTTTCTGGTAGGTCATGTAGGTTTTCACAAATAAAACGGTAGAGGCATTTAAAGTTTAAGAGAAACCTTGACAACTCCTTAATTGCTCTTCAAACATTGAACATAAAGAGTGGTTAAAAAAAAACTTCACGTCATTATGTCATCACATCAGACCAGCCTCTTAAAGGGAACCCCAACTCAATGTTGGTGGTTGTGAATTATGCATATGTTTCCACCCATTACGTTGCCCTACAGTCATAACCAACTAATTTTATTGAGTTTTCGAGGAGTTTACCGGGAAATTTGATGGAAAAAAGGCAGTAGATGGTGCCTACATGGACTTTAGCAAGGCCTTTGACAAGGCCCCGCATGGATTCAACATTGGATTTGTGGGAGAAACAAATTGGAGTGTGATAGTAGATGCTTGTTTCTCTGATTGGAGGCATGTGGTGTGCCACAGGGATCAGTGTTGGGTCTGTCGTTGTTTGTCATAATTCAGTTAGGACTTTATTCCCTGGAGTGTAGGAGAATTAGCAAGGATGTAATGTTGAGGCTTTATAAAGCACTGCAGAGGCCTCACTTGGAGTATTGTGAGCAGTTTTGGGCCCCTCATCTTAGAAAGGATGTGCTGAAACCGGAGAGGGTTCACAGGTGGTTCATGAAAATTATTCCAAGATTGAATGGCTTGTAATAGGAGGAGCATTTGATGGCTCTGGATCTGTCTTCACTAGAATTCAGAAGAATGAGGGGTGACCTAATTAAAGCCTATTGAATGGTGAGTGGACGTGGAGAGGTTGCTTCCTGTGGTGGGACAGACGAGGACCAGAGGACACAGACTCAGAATAGAGGGTGCCCTTTTAGAAGAGAGATGAAGAGGATTTTTTTTTAGCAAAGGAGTGGTGAATCCATGGAATTCATTGCCATGGACAGCTATGGAGGCCGGGTCTTTATGCATATTTAAGGCAGAGGTTGATTTGTGATTGGTCAAGGCTTGAAGGGTTACAGGGGAAAGGCTGGAGATTCGGGCTGAGAGGAATAATGGATCAGCCATGATGAAATGGCAGAGCAGACTTGATGGGCCAAATGGCTTAATTCTGCTCCTATATCTTATGGTCTTACAAGTAATTTTACAGGAGGGATATGGAGTGCTATGGTTCAGGTGCGGGCTGATTTGACTAGGCAGAATAACAGTTCAGCATGGACTAGGTGGGTCGGAGTGGCTGTTTCTGTGCGGTACTGTTCTATGACTCTAAGTAATTGATTGAAGAATGACTTAATCTGAGGGTTTCCTGATTTTCCTCCCTCCAGTCACAGGGAAAATGGAAACAAACAAGTTGTTTTTGATATTGCTTTACTGTTGAGTCCAATTGGAAACTTGAAGAGTTTGAAAGATTATGGGTTCCTTTTACCCAAGGCCATAGTGTAGCACGTAAGGGCTGATCTGCCATGTACAGATTTTAAATAGACCTCTAGCGTACTCGTTTTGTAAAGCTGACTGCAAATGCACTTATGGCAGAGATCTTTGTTCTTTGATCAATATTAACAAGAAAAGTATGTTAAATTACTGACTTTGACATCAAACATTTGCAAAGCAATTTGAATTAACATGTACTGTAAGTGGGCAAGCTTCATTGCCCAAGTGCAAAATCAACAAGGATTCTAGTGGGATTACTGAACCAGAATTCACTTAACCTAGAGCATAATCCAAGGCACAAGATTCCAAGCACAAGGCATCCTGCAGATACTGGAAATCTGGAGTAACGCACACAAGATACTGGAGGAACTTAACAAGTCAAGCTTCGATGGAGAGGTATAAAGAGTCGACATTATGGGCAGAGACAAGGATCTCTTTATTCCCCTCCATAGATGCAGCCTCAATTACAGAGCTGCCCTAGCATTCTGTGTTTGATCCCACAGTTGTGTTCTATTGACTGACGTCAGGCGCCGTGGTAGAGTAGCGGTTAGCACAACACTATTACTGCTCAGAACATCGGAGTTTGCAGTTCAATTCTCGTGCCACTTGTAAGGACTCTCTGGATACCTTCCCTGTGGATTGTGTGGGTTTTCTCCGGGTGCTCTGGTTTCCTCTCACAGTCCAAAGACGGGACAGGTAGGTTAATTGGTCAGTTTAAGTTGTCCCACCATTAGGCCAGGGTTAAATTGGAGTTGTCAGGGGTTAGGGCAGAAGGGCCTACTCTGCACTGTATTGCTAAATAAATAAATAATAATGTTAGCATCAGAGAGTCATAAATCACCAAAGCATTACAGTTGGTGCAATTTTCGTGAATGCCAATGGTATGTGTTGAGGCCAGGAATAATGTTGTGTGGCCTCATTCGCCCTGCATGCTCTTTACTGATGTTCTGCAAGCTGTCGTCCCCACTGGAAGCAGGGGTGTGTGGGCACAATTGGCCGTTACTACCTGCTACATCTCTATATCAACTGTCTTCCTCATTCTCACCGCCTGGGCTGACAAAGCAAAACAAGAAAGGATTTGCACTACTTTAAAATATTTCTTTACCTCAGAATGTCCCAAAGTGGCCATAAAGTACTTCTGAAGCATTGTCACTGACACAAACGATAACCAGTTAAGCCAAGCTGTCAGTGCTTGTGTAATTGCATCAATGTCTCTGCAGGGCAGAGGATAGAAGAAGGATCATTTCCTACGTTTCCTTGTCTTTGCTTTGGTTAGCTCTACAGTCAGCCGTGCCATTACTCCCTTGATCAGTCCTCAGCAGGTTTCTGTACATTCAAACTCTGGCATTTCTGCTCCATTGCACCAAAGGTCAACCGTTCATCATCTGGAACCTTAATATTGAGATGATCCTATTCATCATCATCTAGGACAGCACAGTAGCGAAACACTATTACAGTGCTGGCAGCCCGGTTTCAATCCCATCGCTGCCTATAAGGAGCCTGTACATTCTCCTTGTGACCATGAGAGTTTTCTCTATCTCCAGGTTCCTCCCATGTTCCAAAGACGTGGGTTGACCAGATTAATTGGTCACATGGGTGTAATTGGGGGTATGAGCTTGTTGGGCCAGGAGAGCCTGTTAGCCTGCTGTATCTCCAAATAAGTAAAATTAAACTATAATCTTCTGTCACTGATCTACATACAGGTTCCTAGTTCAAGATTCAGGATTTAAGACTGTCTATTGTCATTCCTCAGCACAAAAGTGTAAAGGAGAACAAAATGATTATTACTCTGGATCTGATACAGCAAAAAAAACCCACAATAAGCACAAAGAACAAATAAATATAAATACATGAGATTAGCTTATGCACATAGACTGATCGTATGTGCAGAAGGGGGCACTAGGTACAGGAGTATCTGTGCAGAAGGTGACTCAGGTAGGAAATGATAAAGCAGTGGAGGTGGGTAGGTTAATTGTAAATTGTGCTGAGATGCTGCTCAGTCTGACGGCTTGGGGGAAGTAACTGCTTTTGAGTCTGCTGGTCCTTGAGTGATTGCTGCGTAGCCTCTTTCCTGATCAGAAAATCAAAATCAGGATTAACATCACTGCTACATGTCGTGAAATTTGTTGTCTTTGCAGCAATGGTACAATGCAGTACATAATAATAGAGAAAGAGAGGAACTATGAATTACAGTAAAGACATATAATAGTTAAAATTAAATAAGTAATGCAAAAATAGAAATTAAAAAGTGGTTCACGGGTTCAATGTCCATTTAGAAATTGGAGGGCAGAGAGGAAGAAGGTGTTCCTAAATTGTTGAGTGTGTGCTTTCTGGCTTCTGTACCTCCTTCCTGAAGGTAGCAATGAGAACAAAGCATGATCTAGGTGATGGGGATCTTGATGCACTATCAATTACTCCAAAAGACTGGAAGTAGAGTAAATACTGAAAGGCTTTTATTAACAGTAAATGGACCAATGTCCATGCTGATTATCTGTCCTGGACTGAGGGAGGAGCAGTGACACAATCGCCTTTATTCAGGGGTCTGTGGGAGGAGCCACAGGAGCAGTCAGCAGAGGGGCGTGTCCAGACAGGTAACCCAGTTACAACATATATATATATATGGTTTACCACAGATCCTTCATGATGGATGGGGCTTTTTTGAGGCATTGCTCCTTGAAGATGTCCTGGATATTACAGATGCTGGTGCCCATGATGGAGCTGACTAAGTTTACAACTCTCTGCAGCTTATTTTGATCTTGTGCAGTATTTCACCCTCCATGCCAGACGGTGGTGCAGCCAGGTAGAATGATCTCCATGGTACATCTGTAGAAACTGGCCAGTGTTTCAGTTGACAAACCAAATCTCCTCAAACTCCTAATGAAATATAGCCGCTGTTGTGCCTTCTTTGTAGCTGCATCGATATGTTGGGTCCAGGATAGATCCTCAGAGACATTGACACCCAGTAACTTGAAACTGCTCACTCTTTCTACTTCTGATCCCTCTATGAGGTCTAGAGTGTGTTCCCACATCTTACCCACATCAGTTCTTTGGTTTTAATGACATTGAGTGCAAGGTTGTTGCTGTGAGAAACAATCCATGAGCAAGGTGGGTGGGAACCTTTATGATATTGCTGGCCTTTGTCTGGCCTCTTTCTCTACTGCCTAATACTGTTCAATACTGCCTTGAATTAACAATTTTCATTCTCTTGTGCTCTCCTTCCTTTCTGTGACCTATTCTGCACTTCAGCCTTCCAATGATATGTGCTCTTATAGTTTTGGCTTTGAGTATTCTTGATTTTAAAACTCCACCAATAGCAGTTGACTCTTCAGCTGCCAAAGGACCATTCTGGATTATCTCCTCAAATTGAGGAGCATTATCAAATGTGATTGGGAGAGTATTTGGGCAGCCAGTTAATGCATTTCCAGCTCACGTAGTCATGAAATGCTTAATCACACAGTCCATCGCCAGCAAAGCCCACCCCACCATTGAGCACATCTACAAGGAGCGCTGCCATAAGAAACCAGCATACATCATTGAGGACCCCCACCATTGCTTCTCACTGCTGCCATCAACAAGGAGGTACAGGAGCCTTAGGTCTCACACCATCAAGTTCAGGAAGAGTTATTACCCTTCACCCATTAGGCTCCTGAACCAGTGTCGATAACTTTACTCAGTTCAACTCTGAACTGATTCCACAACTTTCTAACTCGACTAACTTTTGAAGTCTGTACAACTCATGTTCTCAGTATTATTTATATATTTAAGTATTATTTCAGTGGGACCTCCCAGTGGGCACCCATTTTAATTCTACTTCCTATTTTCATTCCGAAATGTCTGTCCGTGGCCTCCTCCACTGTCATGATGAGGCCGCATTTAAGTTGGAGGAACAACACCTTATATTCCATCTGGGTTGCCTCCAACCTGATGGCATGAACATCGATCTCTCAAACTTCTGGTAATGCCCCCCACTCCCCTTCACCATTTCCCATCCCCTTTTCCCTCTCTCCTCATCTCCTTGTCTGCCCATCGCCTCCCTCTGGTGCTCCTCCCCACTTTTCTTTCTTCCATGGCCTTCTGCCTCTTTTACCAATCAACTTCTTAGCTCTTTACTTTATTCCTCCCCCTTCAGATTTCACCTATCACCTGGTGTTTCTCTCTACCACCCCCAACTTTTAAATCTACTCCTCACCTGTTTTTCCTCCAGTCCTGCTGAAGGGTCTCAGCCTGAAACGTCAACTGTACTTTTTTCTATAGATGCTGCCTGGCCTGCTGAGTTCCTCCAGCATTGTGTGTGTGTTGCTTGGATTTCCAGCATCTGCAGATTTTCTCTTATTTATACACTTAGTTATTAGTTTTTTTTAAATATTTGCACAGTTTGTTTGTCCCCTTTCGCACACTGGTTGTTTGTCCATCTTTTTGTGCAGCTTTTCATTGACTCCATTGTACTTCTTTGTTCTACTGTGAATGCCTGCAAGAAAATGGATCTCAAAGTAGTACCTGGTGACATATATGTATTTTAATAATAAATTTACTTCCAACTTTGAAATACTTATCAAATAATTTTGAGAGGGCTAAGTGTTGGCCAAATGACAATTATTGAAGCGGCCAATGGTTTAACCTCTCGTTCGAAAGACAAGGGGTAAATAATACGGGGCAGATATTTTTTATCACTTAGGCCAACTGCTGCATCAGCACCTTACTCAACAGGGATCAGCTAGCTCTGCGTCAGCAAGGCTGCCTGCTAAATCAGAACAGAGAAACAGAAAAATATTGAAGTTTTTAAATTAAAAGCTTCAGTAAACCGAATCAAATAGACTGTAATTGTAGGTTATTCGCCCATGGAATCAATGTAGCATACCATTCAAAACGTGGATTTCCTCCTCTGAATCCGCTTGGCTTTTATTGCTTGTGGAACCATGGTGTAGAATATTCATGTATCTCTGGAATAGGGGCAGATCTGTCACATTGACTTCAAATATCAATATTGTAAATGCATATGATGACTGCAATTAAATTTACCTTAAAGCAAGTCTGCAGATGGAATCAAATATTCTGTTCAAATTCTGCAATATGTGGCCTAATTACAAATACACACTTTGACACAGAGGCTATATCTGTTGCTGTAAGACCACAAGACATAGCAGCAGAATTAGGCCATTTGGCCCCTTGAGCCTGCATCACCATTTCATCATGGCTGATCCATTCCTTGCCAAACCCCATTCTTCTGCCTTCTCCCCTTAACCATTCACATCCTGACTAATCAAGAACCTATCACCCAATGACCTGGCCTCCACAGCCTGTGGTAATGAATTCCCCAGATTCTCCACCCCCGGCTAAAGAAATTCCTCCTCATCTCTGTTCTAATTGGACACCCCTCTATTCTGAGGCCGTGCCCTCTGGCTCTAGACTCCCACACCATAGGAAACATCCTCTCCACATCCACTCTATCGAGGCCTTTCAACATTCAATAGGTTTCAATAAGATTGCCCCCGGCATTCTTCAAAATTCCAGTGAGTACAGGCCCAGAGCCATCAAATACTCCTCATATGTTCAGATTCAATGAGATTTATAAAAATTGCATGAAGCCACTTTATTGTTAAAAAAGAAGGCCTATCAATCATAACAAGTCAGGAATGGTATATTAAACCAATGATGTAAAGTGGTAGGGGGTGTGTGTGTGTGTGTGTGTGTGTGTGTGTGTGTGTGTGTGTGTGTGTGTGTGTGTGTGTGTGTTTGTGTGTGTGTGTGTGTGTAGAAAGTGTACAACACACGTTAATACATCAGATCTTATGGTGCAGCATGGTAGTGTAGTGGTTAGCACACCGCTTTACAGTACAGGCGATCGGGGTTCGATTCTCGCCACTGCCTGTAAGGAGTTTGTATGTTCTCCTTGTTACTGCATGGGTTTCCTCTGGGTCCTCCAATTTCTTCCCACAGTCCAAAGACTTACTGGTAGGGTTTGTAGGGTTGGGATTCCAGACCAGAAGGCTGGAGTCAAGAGGCGAGCTACTTGCTGAAGGCGCTCTTAACCAGCTAGCACAGTAGGATTGCTTGATTGCATCTAGAGGTTGAAAATCAAACTGCATTCACGCGGATAACTGAGGTCAACTGTTGCACCATTGACAACCAGCGTAGAATGAAGTTTGAATTCCAGATACTCCTGTCTCTTAAACTTGCTAACTCGTTCTGCATGGTTGAAGATCAAAGTCTGGAGCTGGAGGCCTGAAGGTTGGATCTGTGAGTCAGGGCCAGTTGTTGTCTTGTTTTGTTCTGTTGCTGTTGTCCTTGCTGTTTGTGTTGAACATCGTGGGAACGCTATGCTGGCGCTGGAGTGTATGGTAACATTTGCAGGCTGCCCAGCAGCCCATCCTTAGGTTTTAATTGGTACATTTAAAGTCAGAGAAATCTATACAATATACTTCCTGAAATTCTTTTTCTTTGCAAACATCCACAAAAACTGAGGAGAGCCCGAAAGAATGAATGACAATTAAATGTTAGAACCCCAACTCCCCCTCCCATGCATAAACAGCAGCAAGGCAACAACCCCACCCTCAACCCCACCAGCAAAAATTATCAGCACCCCCCACCAAGCACTCAAGCGTGCAGCAAAGCATCAATAAAGACAAAGGCTTGCAGTACCCCAAAGATTACTTGTTCACCCGGTAACTTGAGGCTCTCTCTTTTCCTATTAAGGGAAAAAGAGTTGTCCTCGTTTCACAGTGAGAGGGGAGACATAACAAACAGCTCGCTGATTTATGATGTTAAAAGTCTGTTGGTTGTCAACGCAAATGATGCATTTCATTGCATGTTTCAATGTGGTATACAAACCTGAATCTGAATTTAAATTTGGCAGTACTTCAAGTGTGTGGAAGGTGGTAGGGAAATTGGACCATGAAGGATTGTAACTAGACAAGAGTAGAGGATTGTATTCACATTCAGCTGTTGTGGTGAGCCTTATGCTTATACTTGGGCCTGAGGGAATCTCACAATTAGGTTGGAGGTGGAAGACTTGAGTGAGCAAAGGATAAGTAGATACTTTAAAGGGAACCCTTGGTCAAACAACGAAGGTAGTGCTATCAGCAGAACTACTTCTACTTAAGAGAAGGACTTGCCATGAAATAGGAGTCTCTGGTGCAACAGTGTATCAGGGTCACACAGGATTCTGCAGATACTGGAAATCTTGTGCAACCTACACAAAATCCTGAAGGAACTCAGCAGATCAGGCAGCATCTAGGGAAATGAATAAGCAGTCGATGTTTTGGGCTGAGACCCTTCATCAGGATTGGAAAAGAAGGGGGAAGAAGCCAGAATAAGAAGGTGGGGAAGGGAAAGAGTACAAGCTGGCAGGTGACAGACGAAAGTTTACTTACTTTGAGCAGAGTGAGGTGCAGACATTAGAGCCCAGAAAGAATAGTTACTGCCTCTCAAGAGCCACTGTATGCTTTAATGCCATAGCGATTCCCAATCCTGTTCTGGGCTGTGCTCTGCATTCAGTAGTTGCCGTTCAAAGTTTCATTGACTTAATTATCATTAACTAAGCTCATAATGTGCCATTATGAGATATATTAGTCAATTTCATCACCTTAATTGTTGGAGATAATTCCAGTTTAGTTTCAGTTTAAAATGTGAGTACTCCCTCTGAATGAACATCTGCAGATAATCTTGGTGTGCAGGATTGGGATACTCTAGATTGTGAAAACTAAAATATTATGGAGAATAAAATTTTTGATTGAGAAAATCCTTCTGTCGGGTGGAGATGTTGCTATGTGCACATGAACTCTACCACATACAGACTAACATACTTCCTCTTCGTCATCATACTCCTTTCAGACGTTTTCAGTGTCTTCTTCACAGCTGTCCCCATTAATTACCTTGCCCTCTTCCATAGATCCTTGCCATGCCACTTGCCCTTGGCCCCACAAGGCTTCATGCAGAAAATTGTTCTGTGGACTATCTGTCCAGTTGGCGATCAGTTGGTCACACAAGTGTGGGTGGTGGGTTCTTTAGTGCAGAATAGTCGACCTTTTTGAGGACCACCAAGTAGACCCACAACTAACTACTGGTACTTCAAGTGACTCTGAGACATGAAGGAGTTAGACAGGACAGAAAACAGGCATATCACCCATGCCATCCAAAGCTCCCATCTACGCTGATCTCTTCTGCCTGTATTTGACCAACATTCTTATAAACATTTTCTTTTCTTAGAAAATTGGTCCAACACACAACAGGAACACCAATGTATGAAAGCAGAGTAGATGTATCAGGTGCAAGTTTACTTACACTGAGCAGAGTGAGGGATTAGGTGCAGACATTAGAGCAACTGTCCAACTGTCTTGCCTCAACCTCCTCCTCTGGCAGCTTGTTCCATATGTCCACCACTTGCTCCTCCGGTTCCCCATTAAATCTTTCCCCTCTCTACTTAAAGCTACGCCTTCTCATTTTAGACTCTCCTAACCTAGGAAAAAGACTGTGACCATCTCCCTTATCTATGCCCCTCATAATTTTATAAATTTCTTAAGATCACTCCTCAGCCGTCTTTGCTTGGGTGAAAACTATCCCAACCTATCCAATGTCTCCATATAATGCAAGCCCTCGGGTACAGGCAAAAATCCTTTCTGCACCCTCTCTTGGAATCCTTCCTCTCGCTTGGTGACCAGCACTGCACACAACACTCCATCTGGAACTACCTCAATGCACCATGCAATGATTTGATCTGTATCAATAGTATGCATGACAGGCTTTTCACTGTACTTCAGTGCATGTGTCAATAATAAACCAACATCAGTACTGTTCTATGTTCTGTCCTTTCCCTACCCTGAACCGGTCATTCCTTGGACTGATCTTCCTCTCCCTCTACACGACTGTTGGTCATGGAAATATGACGTGATATGGTTTAGGGGGATTTCACGTTGTTATGATTCGATACTGGCCATTTAACTGAGGGTACCATTTGCGTGGTCCCCTGAGCTGGAGAGATCAAGGCTTGTTATAAACTACATGTGACCAAGCCTCATTACAGCAATTGGGATTTGTCTTCATTCTCTCGCTGTAGGAGCCACACATCTGTTTTCTATCTGCATTGTATTCTGTATTGCCTGTTTATTATGGTAGCTAGTCATTTGGGTGACAGCGTGGTAACAGCAAAGGGTTTAGCTACCTATCCGTGCTTTGATCTGGTCAGTTTTTAGATCTATGGACCGCTGGCTGTCATATTTTTGGTTGACTGCTTAACTTCGTTCAATTACATTTGAAATCGCTTAACTTCATTTAAGTACATTTAATATCACTAGTTTTAATTTCATAAGTTTCATTGCTTCAAGATTGTATGTTTTGCTAGTTGATAATAAAGGATTGAATACATTTATTTGACTTTTTTGAACATTATTATTGGATTAATCACAGGGAGCATCATAAAAAATTAACTCCCCATGTGATTGCCAGCAAAATTTTGGAAGAACTCAGCAAGTCAAGCAGCATCTATGGAAATGAATAAACAGTTAAGGTCTCGGGCTGAGTTGCTCGGTCCGAGATGTCAAATGTTATTTGAGTTCCTGTGGCCTTCCTGTCAACTTGAACTAGTCTGGCCATTCTCCTCTGACCTCTCTCATTAGTAAGGTGGTTTTGTCCACAGAACTACCACTCACTGGATGTTTTTTGTTTTCTGCACCATTCTCTGTAAACTCTAGAAACTGTTTTGCGTGAAAATTCCAGGAGATTATCAGTTTCTGAGATACTCAAACTACCCCATCTGACACCAACAATCATTCCACAGTCAAAGTCACTTAGATCACATTTCGTCCCCATTCTGACATTTGGTCTGAACAACAGCTGAAGCTCTTGACCATCTCTGCATGCTTTTATGAATTGAGTTGCTGCCACATGATTGGCTGATCAGATATTTGCATTAATGAGCTGGTGTACCTAATAAAGTGGCCACTAAGTGTATATCATAGGCAGAACCAAAGACTTCAGCAGAATCTACTGAAGTTTGTGGCCATTAATGTCAAGACTTCAGGTAGTGCAAATTCCTGTCAGCTATGTTTGTGGTTACAGATGATTTGTGTAGCCTGCATACCAGTCCATTAATTAGAAAGAGATAAACTTCCAGAAGATGAAAAGCTTTAAAAACTGCTCAGGGCTGGATGATTATACTAAGAGAAACAATCAAACAATTTGAGAGGAACTTCAAGAAGTGTGACATTTAAAAGATCACTTGGCTTATAGCAAAGGACTGCAATTAATACTTTTCCTGAAAGTATTTAGTCTTGTCTGAAATGAACTTTTATGGTAGGTTTTGAACTCATATGCTCTTGGTTATCAATTGAACCTATAGATTACTTACGTACTCAACCAGAGGTTCCCACGCTGGGGTCCACTGACCCCTCAGTTAATGCTAGGGGTCCATGGAATAAAAAAAAGTTTGGGAACCCCTACTCTGGACAATTATATCCTCAAAATATATATGATCAAAAAATTGCTCAAAGGATTTTGATAATATCAGTAATATTTTGTTCTTTTTCCATCCATTCATTCATAGGATGTAAATGTGAGGCCAAAATTTGTTTCTCTTCTCCGTATGCCCCCTAAACCAGTGTTTTGCTTTGTCATTACAGTAGGTGGTTAAGAGTAATAAACATAATTATGGACCTGGAGAAGCACATAGACCAGACAGGATAAACTCTAAAGATTTCCTTTCTGGAAGGCCATTTGTGAACCAATGGATGTGTTACAAACTCATGAACCTGACCCCACTATTCCTCTTTCAATCTGTCTGTCTGTCTATCTATCTATCTTTCAGACCATAAGAGATAGGAGCAGAATTAGGCCATTTGGCCCATTGAGTCCTCTAAGCCATTCCATCATGGCTGGTGTGTTATCCCTCTCAACCCCATTTGCCTGCCTTCTCCCCAAGACCTTCGAAACCCTGACTAATCAAGAACCTATCAACCTCCACTTTAAATATACCCAATGACTTGGCCTCCACAGCAGATTCACCCTACTCACTATCTTTCTATCTTTTTGTCTTGCTTTCTGTCTCTCTATCTATCTATCCATCTACCTATCTATTTTAACTTATGTCATATTTTATGTTTTGCACTGTACTGCTGACACAAAGCATCAAGCTTCACAACACATGTCAGTGATAAGAAACGTGATTTGATTCTGAATCTGACAGACCAGTTGATTTATTGTCAATATTACTGATACTGGTTTGTTAATACCAGGTGAGTCCAGAAACAGGCTCTTCAGCCCACCAGGATCTTGCTTTCAAATATATGTAGATATGATTTATATTTCATATAGGTATGATTTATTTTGACCTGCAACCAAACCGGCCTGAAAATACCAGGGTTTGTCTGAGAGGCTAAGCTGGCTCAGGCTTGGTTAGTACTTGGATGGGTGATTGCTATAGACAACCAGGTGCTGGAGGCTTTAAGTGGCACAGTGGTGTAACTAGTAAACCTCATGCCTTACAGAAACATAGACACAAGGACAATCCTAGCCATGGATGCTATCTGTGTCTGATTGTGGGGGCTTCCAAGTACAGGTTAATCCTGTCTCTCAGCCTTTCAAAAAATGGTGTTATGCGTCACAAGCCTGTATTTAATTGGCTAATCCATGCTCCCCTTCTTGAATAGCTCATCTGCGGTCATCCGGTCACCTGCTACATTGAAACAGTGAGCTGTTGGTCTCTTCTCTCACTGTGGAAGGGGTGACACCCCTCTTTCCCTTGTTATTGAGAGGGAGAGCCTGTAGCATGTCAAAGTGCTGGGTTATCGACTGTAGTTTCTGATGTACCTAGATCTTGCTCACTTTGAAGGGCTTTGCTACTGATTGCATGGTGGGAGGTATGTGTGTGACGTGTGTGTATGTGGGGGGGGGGAGGTTGTGGGGCTATGCTTCCTGCTGGAACAAGTAGGGGGAGAGGGGGGAAAAGGTTGATGCTTTCTTGCTGCTTGTGCATGGGAGGGAGAGGGGGGCTTTAGGGTTCTAATGCTTTTTTTCTATCATTCATTGGGGGTTTCTTCTGTTTCATGGATGTCTGTGAAGAGTAATAATATCAGTTTGTATACTGTATACTTTATAGGCATCCGTTAGTCTCATGAGACCATGGATTTGCGCCTTGGAAGGTTTCCAGGGCGCAGGCCTGGGCAAGGTTGTATGGAAGACCAGCAGTTGCCCATGCTGCAAGTCTCCCCTCTCCACACCACTGACGTTGTCCAAGGGAGGGGCAGTAGGACCCACACAGCTTGGCACCGGTGTCATCGCAGAGCAATGTGTGGTTAAGTGCCTTGCTCAAGGAGACGCTTCACTTCCTCAGCCAAGGCTCGAACTAGCGACCCTCAGATCACTAGATGAAAGCCTTACCCACTTGGCCATGCGCCGACAGGTACATTCTCTGATATTAAGATGAACCATTGAATCATTGAACCTGCAGCCGGTGAAAATTGAAAAATCTCTGACAGGCCTCCAGCAATCAGTATCCTGGGATGGATCTTGTCAGGCACCTGGGGTTTATCCATCACAAAGCCTCCTAAGACATCTAATATCTCCTTTTTAATGATAACATGTTCTAGAATTTCACCACCTCCTTCCCTGAATTCCCCAAGTTCAACATCCTTTCCTTTCATGAGTACAGTTGAGGTGAGTGCTGTATGTTTAAGGTACCTATGTCCTCTGTCTCTCTGCTCAAATTGCCATTAAAGTCCCTAAAGGGAATTGTCTAAGTCTGTGGTTCTTTTACACCCTTTTTATATGATCTGCATTAACGTTTTCCCATCCCATGGCAAGAGATCTCCAGTACAATAATTTATACATATTGTTACCTTATCTACGAAACCCAAGAAGTATGGCTGCCTCACAAGGCATTTAGATGCAACGAACCATGCAGAATTTATGAGGTGTGCTTCAAGAGTAATTGAAAGCAAAAGGTGTTACATCAACACGAGATTTAGAAACTGAGGTGATGTGTGCTATAAGGTTCCACAGGACCCTGAAGCAGGTACTTTGCTTTTTGTGGTTATATATTAACAATTTGGACTAAAAAATAGGGGACATGATTGATAAACATGCCAACAGCACAAATGTGTTTGTTTTGCAATGAGGGAAAAAGTTGTAGGATGCTGAATATATCAGTGAACTTCAGAGGGTAGTTATATTGGTCCTGGACGAACGGAAATGAAGTACTCACCTTTCCTTCCACCTTGGGAAAATAAGAGCTCTTGAATACATTTTCCCCCTTGGAAGCAAGTCACTGTTTCTTTTTTCAGTAGCATAAACATCAACTGCTTAAAATGATGCCTTGCTCTGCTTTCCACTGAATGATTTTGTGAGACGCTTTCCTTAATGCTAAATCTGACTGGGTCACACAACCCTGCCAAAATGCTCATTTCTTACTTCTCGAATGACTGAGCAGCCACTTAACTGCTACAAGTAATGGCAAAGACTATTGAGGCAGCTGTGGAGTGTGCATAAACTGCAGCAATTATATCTTGGAAACAGATTTATGAAGCATAGATCATCGATACGGTCAATTTCTGTTTTTAAAAGGCTGCTTTATTGGTCTGGAAACCCGGGAGTTAAAATCAGAAATGATGAGGGCAGCTTTGAGGGGTGCTGGGAGACTAAGAACCTTCTCCTGTACTATCTTCATGTCTGTGAGTCTGTCAAAGGTGATCTGTCACTGACCTGTCCGCAAACTTTGTACAGTTCATCATAAACGGAAGAGATTAATTTTAAGACAAACACAGTTGCTGGAAATGCAGAGAAACACACAAAAAATGCTGGAGGAACTCAACTGGTCAGGCAGCATCTATGGAGAGGAATAAACAGACGATGTTTGGGGCTGAGACCCTTCATCAGGCGCTATGAAATTTGTTGATTTGCAGCAAAAGTACAAAGCAAGACATAAAAATTACTGTAAATTACATTAAGTATATATAAAATATAAATAATGCAAAAAGACTGCAAAAAGAGAGTGAGGTAATGTTCATGGGTCCATGGACTGTTTAGAAATCTGATGGCAGAAGAGAAGAAGCTGTTCCTAACATGTTGAGTGTGCACCTTCAGGCTCCTGTAGCTCCTCCCTAATCATAGCAATGAGACAAATGAGGTCTTGGATGCTGAGGGTTTTTAATGATATTTGCCATCTTCTCAGGGTATGACCTTTTGAAGATGTCCTGGATGGTGGGGAGGTTGGTGCCCATGATGGAGTTGGCCGATTTTGCAACCCTCTGCAGCTTTTCCCAATTCCGTCCATTGGTGCCTCCAAACCAGACGGCAATGCAACTAGTCAGAGTGCTCTCCACTGTACCACTGTAGAAATTTGTTAGAGTCTTCGGTGAAATACCATACCATGCATGGTGTAGCACCATCTGAAGATGCAGGTGCTGAGAAATTCATCTCTGTTTGAAGTGTAGAGCATGTTACAGAGGGAAAGGAGCATGTTATATTCTGCTTCAGAACCAGAGGTCATCTTTCTATTGGCTTTAAGTGCCACAGAACAGCATCTATTTCTTCAGGCTCAAAATAACTGAAGATGCTGGAAATCTGAAACAAAAATATTAGCACCATAGCAATATTTCCTTCTGCCTCTCTTCTTATCTGAAACTGTTTTGCCTGCTGCTGAGTGCTTCAAGCATTTTTCCTGGGATAAATTTCTTGGTTTTGTTTTCGATGTCTACACACTGTTTCACCAGGGGCATAGGTGGGAATGTAAATTTGAATATTTTGTTGGAGAATTTTTAAACAGGTGCATATTGTACACTCACAGGTGCATTACATCTGGTTCTCCCCCTCCTTCCCTTTCTTTCATGGTCCACTGTTCTACCCAATTAGATTCTTTCTCCTTCAGCCATTTAAGTTCAGAATCAGAATCAGGTTTACTATGAGAGGCATTGATTGTGTAGATAGTCAGAGGCCTTTTCCCAGGGCTAAATTGGCTAGTATGAGAGGGCACAGTTCTAAGATGCTTGGAAGTAGGTACAGGGGAGATGTTAAAAGTAAGTTTTTTACGCAGAGAGTGGTGAGTGTGTGGAATGGGCTGCCAGCGACGGTGGTGGAGGCAGATACAATTGGGTCTTTTAAAAGACTCCTGGATAGGTACATAGAGCTTAGAAAAATAGAGGGCTATAGGTAACCCTAGGTAAATTCTAAGGTAAGGACATGTTCGGCACTGCTTTGTGCTGTAGGTTTTTCTATGTTTCTATGATTCTTTCTATCACCGGCATGTATTGTGAAATTTCTTGTCTCTGCAGCAGCAATACAATGCAATACAAAATAACAGAATAAGCTCTGAATTACAGTAGGTATGCAAATTAAATAGATAGATTAAATAAGTAGTGTAAAAATAAAAATTAACAAAGTGAGGTAGTGTTCATGGGCTCAATACCCATTCAGAAATCGGATGACAGAGTGGAAGAAGCTGTTCCTGAATCATTGAGTGCTCCTGTATCTCCTCCCTGATGGTAGCAATGAGAACAGGGCTTGTGCTGGGTGATGGGGGTCTTTTTAAGCATCGCTCCTTGAAGATGTCCTGGATACTATGGAGGTTACCGCCCATGATGGAGCTGACTGAGTTTACAACTCTCTGTAGCCTATTTTGATCCTGTGCGGTAGCATCTCATCCCCCAGCCCTGCCACACCAGACACTGATGCTAGTTAGAATCCTCTCCATGGGGCATCAGTAGAAATCTGCATTCTTCCGCCTATCCCTCCCAGCTTTTTACTTCACACACCCCTCCCTCACCCACCCACCTTCTCCCTCAGCTGGACTCAGCTACCACCTGTCAGACTGTACTCCATCGACTCCCCTGCACCTCCTTATTCTGGCTTCTAATCTCTACTAACAATGCATAAACAACAGGAAAATATGTCAAGAGACATACAACATTATCAGTAAAACAGTAACACCTTTGAATACTTTCATTGGCTCACTATCTCTAATTTCAAAGTAAACTTATTATCAAAGTACAGTATGTATATGTCACCTTCTTGCAGGCATTCACAGTGCAACAGAGAAATACATCAGAAAAAATGAAAAATTACACATGAAAAATGACAAGCAACTAATGTACCAAAGAAGACACACTGCGCAAATACAAAAGATGATAATAAGAAGAAATAATGCTGAGAACATGAGTTGTAGAGTCCTTGAAAGTGAGTTTGTAGGCTGTGGAATCAGCTCAGGGTTGGGGTTAGTTAAGTTATCCACACTGGTTCAGGAGCCTGATGGTTGAAGGGTAATAACTATTCCTGAACCTGGTGTTGTGGGACATCCTGTACCTCTTTCCAAATGGCAGTAGTGAGAAGAGAGCATGGTCTCTGTCCTTGATAATGGATGGTGTTTTCGTGTGACAGAGCTTCTTGTTAATGGTGGTGAGGGTTTGTCCTGTGATGGACTGGGCTGTGTCCACTATTTTTTGTAGACTTTTCCATTCTTGGGCATTGACGTTTCCTTAACAAGCCATGATGCAACCAGTCAGGATACTCTGTACTTCACAGCTATAGAAGCACTTTGCATCTATCTGAGGGGAAACCATCATGGGCATGACTTTACAAAGAGAGGTCGAAAAGGATAAAATGTTCTTTAAAGAGGATTGATGGGAATGGTTATTTCCTCATGTCTGCGAGGACCACATCCTCCCATTAAAATAAAAGCAGTGGAGGGCGTAGGAGGAACATTGTTACATTCATTGGAGAAATGAATAGACTCAGATGGTTGTCGAAATGATAATATTATTTCTACATTTAATAACAAAAAGGAATCTCAGAAACTAAAGACCATTTAATGTAATGTTTTTGGTAGGGAAGGTAATGGAATTTTTGCTCTGCAAAATAATAAAAATGCATTGAGAAATTGAAAATATAAATGTGCAAATTTCAAAAGACAAGAGTGTGCTTATCCAAGCTTTTTGAATTCTTTAAGATCCAACTCAAAGTGCAGATGGGGTTTTTCGAAGGGCCCTGAGGGTAGGCTCACGACCAAGTTCAGAACTTGTAGGGTCAGGAGACAGAAACAGTAGCAGTAGAAATATTGTGATCATTTGAGTTGACTATGATATCCTCCTAAGGCAGGGGTTGCCAACCTGGCGTCCATGGACCCCTGGCTTACTGGTATTGGTGAATGGCATAAAAAAGATTGGGGACCCTTAAGACTTAAGAGGTTGTCTTTTGCTGGGACATCTGGTGGCCGTAGAGGCCATTTCTGTATCCACATAGTCTGGTGGGCAAAAGTATGTGGTGGTTGTGGTTAGTAGTTGGGCCCTTTGGTTGTTCAGCCTCTCCTTTTGCTGCTGCCACTTGCTCTCTGTGACACAGCGAAGGTTGATCTCAAGTCGGAGTGCTCTCTGTTGTACAGATTTCCTCCAGGTGTACCTATTGAGCACCCTTAGCACTGTCAGCAATCCCTCCCATCCATCCAACAATCTCTTTGACACCCCCTACCATCAGGCAGGAGGTACTGTAGCATTAGGACAAGAGCTGTTAGGATGGAAACAGCTTCTTCTCCCAGGCTGTAAGGCTATTGAGCTCCCTGCCACCTTCCAAGTCTCATCACCTTTGAAGTGCCAGTCATGTTATACTGTTCACTTTTTAACTTCTGTCGTAAATGCACCTTGTTATTTGTTAATTTATTTGTGGTAATATTATTTTATGTGCTGTGTGTGTGAGTTATATGTACTACATTGTGCACCTTATTCCAGAGGAACATTATCTTGTTTGGGCCTTTACATGTATACTGTTGAATGACAACAAACTTGAACTTGAGTGCAATATCTTTCCAAGTTTTTGATGTAATGTTGAATTTCTTTACGCTGATTCTGATATTACCTTTGAAGCATTTCCTTTGCCCACCAAGGGCTCGCTGACCTTCCTTCAACTGGGAGTTAAGGATCTGTTTAGGGAGATGTGAGTTAGGCATCCGAATGACATGAACTATCCAGAGAGTGGATATTAAGCTGACCACAGAGCCCAAAACTGGTGAGAGTCTAAAGAAGGGGCCCATGGACTCCTGGCTTAATGGTATTGGTCCACGACAGAAAAAAAGATTGGTGACCACCTGGTCTAAAGAACGCTGTTCAGATTAGCAAAAGATATTGAGTTGTGTTTGTGGGTATTCATGCCAAAAGCAAGACATCCCACCTTTCCTGGAAGTTCCAGGAGTCTCACGCATATTGATGGGGGCTCCCTGACGCCTGCAAATTATATACAATATCCTGGAAATTGATGAGTGAGTGTGTGAGTGAGTGAGTGAGATATATATATATCCATCCTGATTGGTCTCTGTTTGTGCTAAGTAGACATACCAGTTTTCTCTGGGCGGGCTTTACAATTGACCTCTCTCTCTCTTTCATTGTTCATCAGTCCAGTTTAGTGTCCTGCAGTGCCATGGCAGAGTATTCCAAAAAAAGAAAATATAAAACGTACTTCACCCCAGACTACACTAAAGTTTACCCCTGCCTAATAGGGGTCAAAAATAGTGACAGTGTTGCTCGCTGCACTATTTGCAACAGTGATGTTTCTATTGCCCATGGTGGGTTAAATGACTGTAAAAGACATGTTGAGGTGAGTTTAACAGGTGTCATTCATTCATTAGCATAGCTCACGTTATTTAAACTAGCTGGCTAGCTGCTAAGGAGCTACTCTATTGATATCCTATGAGTGATGAGGCCAACCTCCCTGTAGACTTGCTTAAAGTTGTCATAGAATAAAAATATGACTCCATGATAATATAATATAATATAAGTACATATTTTAATGTTACATTTTCTGCATAAGATAATAAGGCGGGGGTGGTGATGCTACCTCCCTGAAATGAGTTTTTGCAGGGTGGGATGTCTGCAAAACCATTCTTGTCTATAATTTATGGTACTGATATGGACCTAGATATCTCTTTAAACATTCCGTGCCGACGTCAGATATGGAGATGGTGTTGACTTAATGGAACAATGCAACATATCCAGGTATGCGGTAATAAATTTGCAGGATGCACATGAATTGACAAGCAAATTTCAGCGAGGCTGAGTCAGAGGAGATACATTATATAAGAGCAAGGAATCCAAATAGTGTTTGGATAATAGGAATTTGAATGAAGCAGCGAGGGATCCAGGAATGCAGACAAACAAATCATTAAATGTAACGATATGTTAATAAGGCAATAAAAGAAAGCAAACCCACCGGGGTTCATTTCTAGAATGATAGAATTGTAAAGCTGAAAATTTATGTCATTTCTTTAGAAACTTGGTTAGATTACTGTACATTTGTAATGCAGAATTCTAGTTTCCATATTCTATAGTAGAGCTACTAGGACTTGATGAAAGAACATAGTAACTTTGCAGAAGGTGTGGAAGTGAATTATCAGAATAATACCAGAGCTAAGAGAACAGAGAGAAGATACTTATCAAGGAAGGCTAAACTTTCCTCTGGAAACTAAAAAGGTTAAGATTGATCTTATGGCTTTTTTTTAAATGATTAGTAACTTTTTAACCCCCAACAAAACATTCCTCTCCCTGCTATCTGTGTGAATTGAACTCAATTAACTGTATTTGACTCTAAAAGAACAAACACAAAACGCTGGAGGAACACAGCAGGTCAGGAGGCATCTATGAAGAGGAATAAACCGTCAACATTTTGGGCCGAGACGCTTCATTCTGATTGGAAAGGAAAGGGGAAGGAGCCAGAACTTGTCTCCAAAAGACTTTTCAGATCACATATCCACACTGACTGTCCATTTTTACAGACCTGCCTACTTTACTTTATCCTCCATGAAAATTGTCCCGGAAAGCATTCCTTTGCAATTTATCATCAAGGGTCAAATCTTGGAGACAGGCATTTTCGTTACCTTGGTTGCCATCTTCCCCTTGTACTAACACTCAAAATGGGGTCCATTCTGCTCGAGGCTTCATTGGGAAGCTGCTTTGATGTAGTTTCTCTGACTGCGATGAACACAATGATGCTGGTGTACAGTTTGCTTGCCATTCTTTCTCAATGAATGTGAATTTTATTTTACAGCATGGTAGCAGGCTCTTCTGGCTCAACGAGCCCGTGCTGCCTAATTACACCCATGTGACCAATTAACCTTCTAACGTGTACATCTTTGGAACATGGGAGGAAACCAGAGCACTCGGAAGAAATACATGTGGTCATGGGGAGAATGTACAGATCTCATTCAGACAGTGGTGGAAATGAACCCATGTCGCTGGAGGTGTAATAGTGTTACACTAACTTTAAAAACAAGAGTGATAATTTTAGAATTGAGATTTTGTTTCACTAGGTCAGAAAGCACGAAAGTGACGGGTAAATGCAAGTCAGGATCCAAACTGCAAAGTTTTGGATGAGTTTGAAAATATAAGTTTCAAGACTCATGATTTTTTAATGCCAGACCCAATACACAAATGTAAAAGAGAATGAAATAATTGTTACTCTAGATCTAATGCAGTACAAAAAAAAACACAATAGTAAAAAAAACAAAAATTATAAATACATTAAATAGCTAATATACATAGATTGATTGTATGTCCATAAAATGATACTATGCACAGGAATGTCTGTATATAAAGTGACTTTGACAAGAAATGATAAAGTGGGGGTGTAGAGGGGTGGTTTAGTGGGGGGAGTGTTGTTCAGACTTAATGCTCGGGGAAAGTAACTGTTTTTTGAATCTGGTAGTCCTAGTGTGGATGCTGCATAGCCTCCTCCCTGATGGGAGTGGGACAAACGGTCTGTTGGTAGGGTGAATGGAATCCTTCTTGATGTTACTGGTCCTTTTCTGGTACCTTTCTATATATGTGTCCTTGATCGTGTGTGGCTGGTGCTGGTGAAGCATTGGGCAGTTTTGATTACCCATTGTAGAACCTTCCTGTTCACTGCAGAGCAGTTTGAATTGAATTGAATTTATCTCTTACATCCTTCACATACATGAGGAGTAAAAATCTTGATGTTACGGCTCTGTACAATTTATAATAATTTGTAATAAATAGTATGTACAACAGGACAGTCAATATAGCATAGAAATACAGTTGAATCAGCGTGAATTAATCAGTCTGATGGCCTGGCGGAAGAAGCTGTCCCGGAGCCTGTTGGTCCTGGCTTTTATGCTATGGCACTCCTTCCCAGATGGTAGCAGCTGGAACAGTTTGTGGTTGGGGTGACTCGGGTCCCCAGTGATCCTTCGGGCCCTTTTTACGCATCTGTCTCTGTAAATAGCCTGAGTAGTGGGTTTCCTTATTATGTTTGTTAGGATGCTCTCTACTGCACAACTGCAGAGGGACGTGTATATGGATGTGCATCGTCTAGCTCTCTTACGCCTTCTTAGAAAGTAAGTGTGTTGGCGAGCTTTCCTGACTGTGTAGGATGTGTTCTGGGAACATGAAAGTGTGTGTGAGATGTGCACTCCCAGGAGTCTGAAACTGCTAGCAGATTCTTCTGCTGTGTCACCGATGGAAAGAAGAGTGTGAGTGGTGCAAGTTCTCCTGAAGTTGATAACAATCTCCCTTGCCTTACTGATATTGAGAGAAAGGTTATTTGCCTGGCACCAGGCCTTGGGCTCTTCTACCTCCTCTCTGTAGGCTGCCGCATTGCTCTTGGTAATGAGCCCCATCACTGTCATGTCATTGGCAAACTTGACAAGGTAATTACTTGGGTGTCTGGCTGTGCAGTTATGTGTGAGCAGAGTGTACAGCAATGGGCTCAGCACACAGCCGGGGGTGGGGGGGGGCACCAATGATGGGGAGGGAGGTGTGGTTGTACGTGCTGACTATCTAAGCTCTGTTGGTTAGGAAGTCCAACACCCAGTTACACGGTGGGAAATAGTCAATAGCAATGGTAGTGTTTGTGATGGATTGATTTAATGATGAGCACAGCCATGATTTACAGATGGACCCTCTTCTCCAAGAGCAGTCTCTCAAAGTCACTACAGTTCTCTGGGTTCTAACAGGCCAAGGTGGGAACCATTGGTGGGAAATATTGGATTTCAACCATTGGTAGGGTAGATGGGTGGGGAATATCGAAGCATAACCATTGGTGGGGTAGATGGGGGGAATCTCAAAGTGTAACCATTGGTAGGGTAGATGGGGGGAATATCGAAGTGTAACCACTGGTGGGGTAGATGGGTGGGGGATATCGAAGTGTAACCATTGGTGGGGTAGATGGGTGGGGGATATCGAAGTGTAACCATTGGTGGGGTAGATGGGTGGGAATATTGGTCTAACCTTTGGTGGGGTAGATGAGTGGGGAATATCGAAGCATAACCATTGGTAGGGTAGATGAGTAGGGAATATTGAAGCATAACCATTGGTGGGGTAGATGGGTGGGGAATATTGAAACGTAAGCATTGGGGGGGTAGATGGGTGGGGAATATTGAAGCGTAACTATTGGTGGGGTAGATGGGAGGGAATATCGGTCTAACCATTGGTGGGGTAGATGGGTGGGGAATATTGAATCGTAAGCATTGGTGCGGTAGATGGGTGGGGAATATTGAAGCGTAAGCATTGGTGGGGTAGATGGGTGGGGAATATTGAAGCGTAACTATTGGTGGGGTAGATGGGAGGGAATATCGGTCTAACCATTGGTGGGGTAGATGGGTGGGGAATATTGAATCGTAAGCATTGGTGGGGTAGATGGGTGGGGAATATTGAATCGTAAGCATTGGTGGGGTAGATGGGTGGGGAATGTTGAAGTCTAGCCGTTGGTGGGGTAGATGGGTGGGGAATATCGGTCTAACCATTGGTGGGGTAGATGGGTAGGGAATGTTGAAGTCTAGCCATTGGTGGGATAGATGGGCGGGAATATCGAAGCATAACCATTGGTGGGATAGATGGGTGGGGAATGTTGAAGTCTAGCCGTTGGTGGGGTAGATGGGTGGGGAATATTGGTCTAACCATTGGTGGGGTAGATGGCAGGGAATATCGGTCTAACCATTGGTGGGGTAGATGGGTGGGGAATATTGAAGTCTAGCCGTTGGTGGGGTAGACGGGGGGGAATATCGGTCTAACCACTGGTGGGGTAGATGGGAGGGAATATCGGTCTAACCATTGGTGGGGTAGATGGGTGGGGAATGTTGAAGTCTAGCCGTTGGTGGGGTAGATGGGGGGGAATATCGAAGCATAACCATTGGTGGGGTAGACGGGTGGGGAATATTGGTCTAACCATGATGGGTGGGGAATGTTGAAGTCTAGCCGTTGGTGGGGTAGATGGGGGGGAATATCGGTCTAACCATTGGTGGGGTAGATGGGTGGGGAATGTTGAAGTCTAGCCGTTGGTGGGGTAGATGGTGGGGAATATCGAAGGTGGTGGATCCATCCATTTACACAGCATTCTCTCTGTTTCCAGTGAAAAGACTCAGGGACCTCAGTGCCTTGCTGAAACCCTGTGCCTTGTGTGGGTGGCTCAAGATTTCCAGCATCTGCAGAATCTCTTGTGTTCAACTCATTTTCTCTTTGTTGTTCACAATACAGAATTCTTAGAGCTAATTACTAGAGCCATGGTAGGGTAGTGGTTAGTGTCATGGGGGTGGGGTCAGAGTTCAGAGTTCAAATCTGGCGCTGTCTGTAAAGAAGTTGTGAGTTCTCCCCATGACAATATGAGTTTCCTCCATGTGCTCCGTTATCCTCCCACAGTCCAAAGATGTACCGGTTAGCAGGTCAATTGGTCATTGCAAATTTTTCTGTGGTTCAACCAGTGTTAAATAGGTGTGTTGCTGAGTGTGCTGCTCATTGGAGCAAAACGTTCTTGGTAGTTATTGCTTAGAGAGAGCTGAACTGAGGCTGTGGCCTGCAATGGGCTTCGTGGTAGTGAACTCACTTTCGTGAAGTCCAGTTCTGAATGCTATTTGCTTACTTTTATTTTGCACGACTTGTTTCTTTCCTGCACACTGGGTGTTCGACAATCTTTTTTAAATGGGTTCTATTGTGTTTCATGTGGCTGCCTGTGAAGAGATGAACCTCCAAGTTGTATATTGTATACAGTACGTACTTCGATAATGAATGTACTTTGAACTTCATTTTTTTTTCTTTTGTATTTGCACAAGTCATTGTCTTTTGCACACTGGTAGTTTCCCATCCTGTTGGGTGCGATCTTTCATTGATTCTATTGTGTTTCTTGGATTTTAGAACATAAGAACATAAGAAACAGGAGCATCTGGCCCGTCGAGCCTGCTCCACCATTCAATAAGATCATGGCTGATCTGGCCATGGACTCATCTCCACCTACCTGCTTTTTCCCCATAAACCTTAATTCCCCTCCTATGCAAAAATCTATCTAACCCTATCTTAAATACGTTTGTATATTTACTGAGGTAGCCTCCACTGCTTCACTGGGCAGAGAATTCCACAGATTCGCCACTCTCTGGGAAAAGCAGTTCCTCCTCATCTCCGTCCTAAATCTACACCCCTAATCTTGAGGCTACGTCCCCCGTTCTAGTCTCACCTACCAATGGGAACAACTATCCTGCCTTTATCATATCTATCCCTTTCATAATTTTATATGTTTCTGTAAGATCTCCTCTCATTCTTCTGAATTCCAGCGAGTACAGTCCCAGGCGACTCAATCTCTCCTCATTGTCTAACCACTTATCATGCATGTCCTCAAGAAAATGAGTCTCAGAATTTTATATGGTGACATATATGTAACTTTATAATAAATTTATTTTGAATGTTGAATCCAGAATTAGGAAGCAATTTCTGGAAATGTACTTGCAGGAGCTGTTGGGCAGGACAGCACTAATTTAGTTAAAACAATGTAAGCTCATGAATGAAAGGAATAAAGGGATTTTCTGATAGATTAAGATAAAGAAAAGAACAAACAATGGATTGCTCATTCAGGGATATAAACAACAGGATGAATTACCTACCTGAAGGACTGAATACGAAGACTTTTTTCTCAACAGGTCCGGTTTGGCTTGAGATCAGAGCCTCTCTCTTCTTAAGCTACCTGTCCCCATTGCTTTCATCCAAATGCCAAATAATCCCTCTCTTTAACACAAGAGTTTCTGCAGATGCTGAAAATCAAGAGCAATACGCTAATTGTGGGAGGAACTCAGCAGGTCAGGCAGCATCTACGAAGCAGTCTATGTTTCGGGGTGAGACACCCCTTTATCAGGAACCATGTTGCTTTAATTTCTGTCATCACTCTTTCTATTTCTTTGATTTTCTTCTTACACCTTGTAGTCTAATATCATTTAAATACTTCTCTATTTCTCATTTAAGTACTGCACACATCATAAACACGATAAAGTCTGCAGGTAATGGAAATCCAAAGCAATCCAGACCAAATGCTGAAGAAACTCATCAGGTCAGGAAACACCTATGATAATGAATAGAGTCATGTTTCGGGCCTAGACTCTTCTTCGGGACTGAGACAGAAGGGGAAAAGATGCCAGGTAAACAGGTAGGAAGAGGGGAAAGAGGCTAGCTGGAAGGTGATAGGTGAAGCGAGGTGGGCGAGAAAGGTCAAGTGCCAGAGGGGAAGGAATCTGATAGGAGAAGAGAGTGGACAATAGGAGAAAGGGAAGGAGGAGGGGACCCAGGGGAAAGTGATAGGCAGGTGAGAAGAGGTAAAAGGCCAGAGTGGGGATTAGAGGAAGGGGGGAGGGAATTTTTTTATTGAATGGAGAAATTGATATTCATGCCATTAGGTTGGAGGCTACCCGAATGGAATATGTATTGCTCCTCCACCCTGAGGGAGGCCTCATCGTGGCAAATGAAGAGACATCAATAGGAGAAAATAGCACATACCATGCTATTTTCTTGCCTTGTGTATTCATTTGGTGTTCTCTTTTAGCCTCTCCCCCAGACACTCCTTAATACCTTCCCCTATGACTAATCTATTGATTGTCTCCTCTGATGCCTCTTTCTGGGCTTGAGAATGTTAAAAAATAGCACATTGAGTCAGTCTGCCACATGATATAAACTAATTTTTTTCTTGTTTATATCAATAGAACTCTTTAAAGTAATTAAAGGTCCTGGTAGGGTGTTTTTTCTTATGGGAATTCCTTAACTAGTGGCTTTAAATATAGTGTAGCCAAACATATATCCAATCCCTGATGAGGAAGCAAAGATATTTGACAAAATGATGAAGAAGGAGAGACACTGTGAAATGAATAACTTCTGTGTGTATGCGAGTGCATTTCTGTGTGTGAATACGTCAAGGGTGTAACCTGACCACGCCAGTCTCCGATTCTCTGGAATACAGATAGTTGGTGCACTCCCTTTAAAGATTCTGGCCCACTCTGCTAATTGGCGGCCATGAGCACCAAGGTTTGGATATTTAAAGAGCACCTGAACTCAGGTTTGGTGCTGAACTTTGGTTCAGAAAGCGATTGCACTTAAAATTTCTGTCTTGTTTGGATTCTCGTCTAGTCTCGTCAGGTTCTTGTTTATCATCTAGTCAAGAACTCTGTTCTCATCTCAGTCTCAAAATCGTGCCTCAGTTCTAGTCTCGGATACTCTGCCACTTGAGTCTTTACTTTCCTGGCATAAGCCTCTCATCACAAAGGGGCCTTCTTAAAGAAAGGCTCTTTGTACTTCTTTTTTCTCCGCCACTTCCCAATTCTTTTATTGCTTTCTAAAGTTCTTTGTGAAATATTCCGGTCCTGATTAAAGTTCCATACCTGAAATATTAAAAACTGCTACTGCAAAAGATTTCCATGTTTTTGGATTTTAATCTGATTCCTACTTTCATTTCAGGTCTATTCATTTGTATTCATGTTCTTTTGGTTATATTATTAAAATTTATATTAAATAATGTACTCATTTCTCTGCTAACCATGCCTCTGGCTATTTTAATGACCTGAATCAAATTCTATCACAATTCTTTGTGCTAAAATAACAAATTCAGTTTTATGAATCAGAAAACCTAGAGCCTTAAATTAAAAAAAAACCTGTTGTATTATTCATGCCCAAATGATATACATCTAACAGGACCTTTATAAGTTGAATAAGGGTTTAAGATCTTCTTTGAGTTTGCTAACCATTAGCCAAGTTTGTAAAACTATAATTTTTGGCCTCATTTTTTCTATAACCACCTTGAGTCCTATGAAGCCGAAGAATTTTACATTTTGCCTCAGTTTTGCTTAAGGACCAGCTATAGGTGATCTTTGGGTGGCAGGGTGAAGATATGTCTCTACTAAAGGAGGTGTAAAGCACTCTTTCCCTCTGCTAAATGATCACCTATGGGCAAGGTATAGCACCTGCATAACTCCTCCAATCAGGGTATGTGAAGCTGTGGGAGGAGGTGGGGGATAGTCGTATGAGCAGGTGGTGCATATCATAAATTCTGGCTATGCCAGGCAGACGATCTCCTAAGAGTGTTGATAATGGCTGGGGTTACCCCTCTTGTAAAGACACTGCCCAGAAGAAAACAATGGCAAACTATGTCTGTAGAAAAAATTGCCAAGGCCATGATCACTCACATCATATGACACAGCACATGATGAAGGTGATGATGATGATAGGTGATCTTGTCTTTCCCCATTTTGGCCTCAATCTAAAAGCTTCCCATGTTCTTTATCACTTAATTCTTTCAACAAGTTTTTGATAATCTGCCCTTGCAGTTCTCTGTGTACTGTGCTTTTCAGAAAGCATCTTGGTTCATTACATGTAAGAACCATTATATCTATGAAGTTTAATGTTGTTTGATGAATTTGCTCATTAGTCTGGACTTGTCTATGGAATGTATTTGGAAAAGCACCACCAGGACCTTTCAATAATGGCAGGCTATCAAAGAGTGTGGAAGAGTCTGTATAAAGCCATTAAAGTAACAGGGCAGAGTAGCATGGTAGTGTAGCAGTTAGCGCAACGCTTTACAGTGCCAGCTGTAAGATCGAGGTTTAATTCCACCGCAGTCTGTAAGGGGTTTGTGTGTTCACCCTAAGACCATGGGGATGCTCTGGTTTCTTCCCACATTCCAAAGACATATGGGTTAGGGGTAGTAAGTTGCGGGTTTGCTATGTTGGCGTCAGAAGCGCGACAACACTTGTGGGCTGACCAGCACAATTCTTGCTGCATTGATTTGATGCAAATGACACCTTTCACTGTGTGTATGCTTCAATGTTCATGGGACAAATAAAAACAAAGCTAATCAAAGAGGTGCATAGGATGGTTTTCTTTATTAGAGGACTGAAATGGTATAAGGGCATTGATGTTATACTGGGACTGTTCATAACACTCGGTATACCACAGCATGAATACTGCATGGAGTTCTGATCACTACATTGTTGGAAGGACGTGATCGCACAAGAAAGGGCATTGAGGAGAGTTATGAAGGTATTGTCATGACTGGGAAGTTTTCACCCACCTATCACTTCCCCTGGCTCTCCTCCTCCTTCCCTTTCTCCTGTGGTCCACTCTCCTCTCCTGTCAGATTCCTTTGTCTCCAGCCTTTTAGCTTTCCCAAGCCAACAAGAGAAAATCTGCAGATGCTGGAAATCCAAGCAACACACACAAAATGCTTGAGGCACTCAGCGGGCCAGGCAGCATCTAAGGAAAAAAGTACAGTTGATGTTTCGGGCCAAGTTCTGCTGAAGTGTCTCAACTCGAAACGTTGACTCTACTTTTTTTGCATAGATTCTGCCCGGCCTTTGAGCTCCTCTAGCATTTTGTGTGTGTTGCTTTGGATAAACCAGGATTGTTTTCTTTGAAATGGAGACAGCTAAGAAAACTGGCCGGTGGCACAGTGAGATCAGCGCTGGACTCCGGAGCGAAGGTTCCCGAGTTCGATTCCAGGTCGGGCCACCCCCGAACACGCTTTCCATCCGTGCCGGGTTGAGTGTCGAGCTAGCCACTTGGCCTCGTAAAAAATACAAGGGTCAAGTCAGGAATGTTCATAAGATGACCCGGTTAATCCTGACGCCACATGCCAGACAAGAATGGCTGAATATCTGGTATGACACGCTTTAAAAAATTTTGCCCCTCAACGCCATTCTCCTGCCTTCTCCCTATAACCTTTGATGGCCTTACTAATCAAGAACTTATAATTTTCCATTTGAAATATACCCAATGACTTGGCCTCCACAGCCATTTGTGGCTGTGAATTCTACAGGTTCTCTACTCTCTGGTTAAAGAAATTCCTCCTCATCTATTTTCTAAAGGGACATCCTTCTATTCTGAGGCTGTGTCCTCTGGTCCTACACTCTTCCACGATAGGGAACATCCTGCCTATGTAGCCCTTCGTAGATTTCAATGACATCCTCTCCCCCCAACCCTTATTCTTCTGAACACCAGACAGCTCAGGCCCAGAGCTATCCAAGCACTTCTCATACATTAACCCTTTCATTCCTAGGATCATTCTCATGAACCTCCTCTGGACTCTCTCCAATGCCGGCACATTCTTTTTTCGATATGGGGCCAAAAACTGCTTACCACACTCCAAGTGTGGTCTGACCAAAGCCTATTAAATCTATGACTCTGATGGCTAGGCTGCATTTAAGTCACCCCCAAAGTTTCAAAAGAATGCGATTGCCTTGATATCTTCCCCCAGCGGAAAGGAGGCTTCATGTTTGTCTGCGAGTCCCCAGAGGATGGAAGAACAACAATGAACTATGACAAGTTTTGCTTGCACTTTTTTTTTTGTTGTGGTTTATTCAGAAAATACTGCAATCAAAAGAAACGCTTCCATGAATCCTTTGCGTTTCTGCACATATGGTTTTGTGCAGTAACGGCCCGAGGTACAGGAAAACTACAGAAAAAATGAGGTTGGTAGATGGTGCAGTGATACAAAACACTGGCGTCGCCTCAAAACTGCAAAACTCATTGCGGTGCTCAAAGGTGCTCCGTGACTCGTCTCTCTCTCTGAGCATTGCGGAAGGACAGAAGGGAGCTCAAAGCAAAGTGTGTGACGTTACAGTCTGAACCTAGAAAAATATGCACATACTTCCTGTATAAAATTGTTGTAAACCTGCTCTCGATTTCCTTTCAGATTTTCAAGTGCCTAGCTCGAAAAAAAAACAGATTTTCTATCGACATGATCACAAAGGTTTTTTTTACATAAGAAATCAGATACAGTGAGATCCCTGTTTTTTTTTTAATATCTTTCCCAGACTCCTATATATGTCTCCAATTAACAGAGTTCATAACCTGTACAGAACAAACACATTGACATCGGTTGCACAGAGAAGGGAGATTTCTACCAGGAGGGTTTACTGCCAAAAAAATGCCACCCTCTTATGTCTACAAGAACTCATTGGAATCTGGATCTACTTCCTCTTCTGCTGAGATTTGTTTCCTTGACCCATTTTGTCTGTTTTCATCTGGACAGTGAAAGGGGAGACGTGTCTCTTTATTAGGTTGGCTTGCGGTTCCACTTCTCCTTGGCTCACTTTGACCTCGTCTCAGATGGTGCTGCAGTAGCCGGCATTCGAAGAGCCCAGTGGGGTGGATTGCAGTTCTACTGCTACTGTTTTGCCTGAGGTGCTGCCAGGTTCCCAGTGCTTGATGAACAGAGGGTAAATACGGTGCAGCGAAGTGGACAGGTTCCTCTGCATGCTCACAGACAGTGGCCGGTGCTCCTCCACCACCTTCGGCCTGACAGACGCAAGCCTGCGGAGGGCCAGGACGCTTACTGCCACAAAGAGCGCGCAGACAGTCAAGGCAATTAGAAACTGCAGCCTGATCTCACTCTTCGCGGTTGCTGGGCGGGCTTCTTTGGTCCTGCCCCTGATGCAGGACGCCTCAGTGTGGAGACTGACGTGGGACACGTGCACACATATCATGTATTCGGCAAGCGGCTCCAGCCGTGTCAAATTATAACTGTGCACGCCAGCAGGGATCCGAGCTGAGAAGGCAATATTCAAGCTGCTATTGCTCAGTGTACGTGACCAAGAGATATTTGACGATATTATGTTGGAGGTGATTATCCATGACAGCAGGATATAGTGAGCTTCTGTTTCTCGTATATAGAGCTGAATGTCGTCTTCATTTTCTGGATAGAACCCACTCACTTTGATAGTGACACTCTTCGAGTCAGCTCCTACAAGGTTGTGAGCCACACAGGTATAAAGTCCTGCTTCATCCATACTTATATTGAATATCTCCAGCGTGCCTTCAGGGCACAGCCTGTATTTGTCTGATGCAGTATAGGCTGAAAGCTTGTCACCGGAGGGCGTGACCCAATAAATCTCAGGATCTGGCTCAGCAAAAGCTCGGCAGTGAAGGGAAAGGGATTCTTCCATTTCAACGCTGAGATGTGAGGGAAAGGCTTCTGAGGAAATGAGAGGAAGGCATCGGTCTGTCATCTCTCTGAATGGGACATCTCTCAGATTACGCCTGCTAAATTCTGGAGGGTCCACACAAAACGTCGACTGTGGCTCGATGAACCGAATGCGGTTTTCATTAGTGTTCACCCAGCGAATGACGCAGTCACACCTGATGGGGTTGTTGTGGATGCTGATCTCTTGCAGTTTAGATAGGGACTCGATAGTCTTTTTGTATAAGGCACTCAGGGCGTTATTGTTCAGCATCAGAGTTTCCATCTGAGGAACAAGCCGAAACGCATTGGGATGAATGTACGAAAACTTCGGGTTGTTGGTCACTTCCAGTTTGGTCAATTCAGGTAAATTGTCCAAAGCAAATTTATCAATGGAGGTCAGTTCCTCCATATTGTTAATCCCCAACTCCTTAAGATGGAGCATATCCGTAAAATCGCTCTGTTGGATCCTTTGAATCAAATTTTTGTTCAAATCCAAAAATTTAAGACCTGGGGCTTTCTGGAGGGCCACCTTTGGAACCTTGGATAATTTGTTATCATAGAAGGAAATGCTCTCTAGATTCTCTAGACCTTCAAGAGCATAATCTGAGATTTCTTTCAGTCGCATTCCACTTAGAACCAGACTTCTTAAGTTAACGAGAGGTTTAAAGTTCATGTTCTGGATCTTCTCCACAGCATTCTCTCCAATCATGAGGATCTCCAGGCTAGGTAAAGTATTAAACCACTCACTTCTAATGCTCCTCAACCTGTTAGAGTTCAGGTGAAGCCGGAGCAGGTTCCCGAGCCCAGAGAAAGCTCCAGCAGAAATGGTGCTCAGCTGGTTGTGGTTTAAGTAAAGTTCTTGAAGGTTAGTGAGAGCGGAGAAGCATTTTTCTGACAGGTCAGTCAGCTGGTTCTCTTCCAGATGAAGGACCAGAAGGTTAGTCATGTTTGTCAAGCTGAAGTGTTCAATCTGTGAGAAACTGTTTTGGGACAGGTCTAGTTCTGTCAGGTTAACCAGGTGATGTAGCTCACCTGGCTCGATCTTGCTGATCCTGTTACTCTGTAGGAGTAACGTCTGTGTTCCTTCAGGCAAATTAGCAGGAACTTTGTACATGAAAAAAGCATTACAGTCTACTGTTGGTGCCTCTCGATACACGGACCTCGGGGTAAACCAAGGCTTAATTTCACAGACACACATATCAGGGCATCTGACATGCCAGGGTATTGCTTGAGCTAATGTAACAATTGCCAAGCTAATAAAAATGTACTCTTTCAGGAACATTTTCCCCGCTGATCCTAACGCTGTCACCCAAGCTTCAAGAGTGCTTCAAGGTGCAATCTTGCGATAATAGGGGGGTGTGGTGGAGTAAAATTGGAAGCAAAATCTCTTAAGTGTCAAGAGGGCATCTTAATGCATGTTGTAAGTGGTAAAGATAGATCCAGCGGGCTACACCGGCTCTAAGATCTCATCCACACTTTACGAGCAAATGGCATCCCACTCCATGAGCTGGCGGTTTCTGGCAGTGCTTGTGAATTATGCTTCATTCAGCATTTGTAGGAAGCGATTGATCGCTGTCTCAGTGGGCTGATACTGAAAGGGAAAAAATAAGCCGGGTTAGTGAATTGCTTTGGATAAGGTGCATTTTTTTTTGTTAAATAGTAGCTTATGTGCTGATGGAAATTAGATTAATTAATTAAAAACAATATCATTAATCAATATGCTATTTATTTACCTCAGAGTGACTACTGAGGCACTTCTGTAAAGAAATAAGCATTAGTAAGCTACACATTTTCAGTTTGGTTGATAACTTTAACAACTCTTCTCACTGCTACCATAAGAGAGGAGATACAGGAGTCTGAAGACACACACTTAATGTTTCTTCACCTGCACCATCAACTTTACGAATAGTCCATAAACCCATGAACACTATTAACTCACTATTAAGCTCTCTTTTTGCATTATTGTTAATATATTCTTATTGTAACTCACAGTAATTCTTCTATGAATTGCACTGTTGAACCAAGAGTGCCTTCACAGTTGGAAGCAAAATACAAGTCTGAGCCAGCAGGTGCCTCTCCACCCAGGACATCCCTTCTTCTCCGTGCTACTATCAGGGAGGTACAGGAGCTTGAGGACACACACTCAAATCTGCCATCAGATTTCTGAATGCACAATGAACCCATGAGCACCTCCTCACTACTTTTTTTGCTCCCTTTCTGTCCTGCTTAATTTTTTAATATATATTTCTTATTGTGATTTATGGTACAATTTATGTCTTGAACTGTACTACTGCCTCATAGCAACACATTTCACTACTTATATAATTTATATAAAAGTCTTTGGAGAGCGTGTGTGTGTGTGTGTTTTCTTTAATTTTCTCACCCCTTATGGGTGGTGTGTTTGTGTATTTTCCCTCAATCTTGGGTCCTCTACCAGAGGCCTGGGAGCTTGAGGGTTTGGCACAGGATCCTTGCTGTTTCTAGTAGTGCACTCTTCTGCACTGAGATCTCAGAAGTTGTTCTTGGGATTTGTTGGAGCCACTCTCCCAATCCAGGAGTCACAGCTCCAAGTGCTCCTATCACCACCGGGATTACTCTGGCTTTAACCTTTCACATCCTTTCCATCTGCTCTTTCAAGCCCTGGAAAGGGAGATGGGAGGGAGCAGGAAGCACCGGAGAGACATTCCGTAATGATCGATAAACCAATTGCTTGTAATCAAATGACCTTGCCTGCTGTCTGAAGGCTGGCTGTGTCTGTAATCGTGGCCCCCCCCCCCCACTTCTGGCACCCCTTCCCTGTCACCTGTCCCACAGCCATCCTGCAGTGCTCTGCCGTCACCATTTCCAACATCCTTTGCTCCCGCTAGCTTTACAAATGTGTTTTCCATTCCATGTTGAAAAGTACAGTTCTGTGCACAAGTTTTGGGCTACCTAGCTATATATGTATATCAGCCTAAGATTTTTACACAGTATTTTTTTGTTTTATTGTAATCTAAATTTTTATTTATGTATTGAACTGTACTGTATGATACAGGTGATATTAAACCTGATTCTGAAGGTACAAGGCTATTAACAATTAAAGGGGGTCTCGACATGGAAATGGATACTGCCTTCTCTTCACTAGATCTACTGTGTTGGATTGAAATTCTCCTCACTTCCATTCCCCCGACACCAAAATCAAGTGAGTTTGGGAAATTCTATTCAGTGTACAGCTCAATAAACGTGCTCACAAATTGCCGTGTCATAAAGCTCACTGGGATCTGAAAAGACACTGCCTTAGACCCCTGGCAATCCTGAAGTTGAGTTAAACTCGGCATCATGATTTGAATATATTAAATGTATCTACAGTACTGTGCAAAAGTCTTAGGTACACACACAGTTTTATATATATGTATATAGATAGATAGATAGGATGCCTCAGACCTTTGTACAGTCCTGTACGCTGTTTTTTATATCATTTCCTGTGTGGGTTAATTTTGATTCAATTTGAAGCACACGATGGAAAGACATCCATCCCCATCCTCTCTTGATTTGCCCTTGAACCAGCAATATGTGTGAACCCTCAGTTTTTGTTAATATTGGTAAATATTTATTCAATATAATACTGTGCAAATTTCTCAGACATCCTCGCTATGCGGCTAAGACTGCATGTTGATCAATGGCCTCTTCCACTGCCAAGATGAGGCCAATCTCAGATCGGAGGAGCAACACTTCATGTTCTGTCTGGGTGGCTTCCAACCTGGCCGCATGAACATTCTCCCTTTCCCCCCCCTCCTTCTTCCATTCCTCATTCTGGCCCCCTACTTACCTCTTCTCCTTATGGGCCTATGTCACCTCCCCCAGTTCTCCTCCTCCTTCCCGTTCTCACACGGTCCACACTCCTCTCCTATCAGATTCCTTCTTCTTCAGCTCTTTGTCCTTTCACCAATCATCTCCCAGCTCTCATCCTTTCCTCTCTCCTGGCTTCACCTATTACCATCTAGCTTGCATGTATTTCCCTCCCCACCCCCCCATCCTGCCCCCACCTTCTTATTCTGGCTTCTATCCCCTTTCATTCCAGTCCTGATGAGGGGTCTTGGCCTGAATCATTGACTCTACTCTTTTCCACAGATGCTGCCTGACCTCCCAATTTTCTCCAGGATTTTGTGTGCATTACTCAGACCATAATAAATGCAGTGATTTATAGGCTGGGACTAGACATAAAATGACTATGAAAACTGCCACATCATTATAAAAAAGAATCTACTGGTTCATTAGTGCTCTACCACTGCAGGGAGCTGTCTTTCCTTGCCCAATTTGACCTTCATTGACTATAATCCACACTGAGTAGTTGACTGCTAATGGCATTTTGTCAGTAGCAGCCCGAACAATTGCAGCTCAAAGTGACGACATATTAGAATCAATGCTTATGTCAGCTCCACAAATTTAAATAGAGCTCCATTCAGTCTGCTTTGTTTCTACTAATATTTAGACGAATGGATGCATATTTCCTGACTGGAAAAGGTATCAGACTAATGTTTAACACCACTGGACTATATCCCTGTGGGTGTTTTCTGTTCATACACAGATTAATGCTTGTGTGCTTTTGCCTATAAAACTTGCGCTTCAGAAATGGCCAGAAGATTCTTTGTGCTCCCTGTGACTATCAGTTTAAACATCCGCAGGCCCGCTCAGCACTTGCATGTGTGATCAACAGGGAATACCTGGTGTGGTTAGCTTTCTGCCTTGGGACAGAAATGGCTCAGTCAGCAGGCTGAATGCATAAAGGGTCTCCATCATACTACATTAAGCAAACACTATGGAAGTTGCAACAGAAATTCCCATTGGCTCATAACCGCAGGAGAAGCCCCTTGATCCCTTCTGCTATTCAGTTACATCACCGATATTCTTCATTTTAACTCTAGCTGCCTGTTTTCCCTCATGTATTTTAATAGCCATATTTAAAAAAAATATGCCAAATGACCCCTACTCCTCTGCTACCTTTAATCTAGTCAGGTGGGACTTAGCCCAAACTATAATCATTTGATGGTTGGATTACTAAATCATTTTAAGGAGATTGCCTGTCTAATTTTAATTCAGTTTTGACATCTGCAAGACCTCAGGGCACTCAAGGGAGGCTTCTAGACTGGATCCTTCAGGTTAATGCCTTCAAAGCTTTGCGTACAGAAGAAGCAATAAGACACTCCCCTGCTCCATATTCTACCCCCACCACGGTATCCCACTGAGCTGCCAAGCATTCAAGATCACCCTCCTCCCACTTCAGGTTTATCTCCAATCCCTGGATAACCTTGTCAGGCACTCGGAGACTCTTTCAATCTGGTTGTGACTGGAAAGCGAGGTGAAGATGTTTTAAACATGTCTTGCCTTTGAATTTGGAAGTAACAATGGGAAATATGACCTTCAGGGTTTTCTCGCTGCTTCCCACCTCACTCTTGCCAGCATTCTCCCTTGTGATCATTGGTGGAACCTTAATACTTACAAATGGGGCCTGGAATTTACAGGCCATTTTCGGACGACTTACTGAGTGAAGGTATCATGTGTGGTCTTGAGCAAGAAGAGGCCAGTGCTTGATACCCATCCGGGGTTAAGCAAGCTGAGACATGGCCTTCACTCCCACACGTGGTTCTTTCTAACTCAAATTCATTGTTTTAATTATTGTTTAGTGTGCTTTTCTGGAAAGTGCACAATCAGATTTATTGTCTCTGATGTATGACATAAAAGTTGCTTAGCGGCAGCAATACAGTGCAAGACGCAAATCTCTATAAATTACCAAAAATAAGCCGTGCAAAAAAAGGAATAATGACGTAGCATTCATGGGTTCATGGACTGTTCATAAATACGATGGAGGAGAGGATGAAGCTGTTCCTAAATCGTTTAGTGTGTTTCTTCAGATTCCCCTACCTCGTGCCCGATGATAGCAATGAGAAGAAGGGCATGTCCTGGACGGTGAGTGTCCTTAATGATGAATGCCAGCTTCTTGAGTACCATGTCTTATTGAAGTGCTCACTGGTGGGGAGGTTTGTGGCAGTGATGGAATCAGCTGAGACTGTACCCCCTGAAGACTCTTGTAATTTTGTGCTTTGAAGGCTCTATACCAACTGGTGATGCAACCAGTCAGAATGCCATACATCTGTAGAAATCTGTAGGAGTTTTGGGTGACATACCAAATCCCCTCAAGCTTCTCATGCTGCCATCCCTTCTCCTCGATTGCATCAATGTGTTGGGCCCACTGAGATGTTGGTGCCGAAGAACTTGAAGCTGTTTACTCTTTCCATTGCTGACTTCCCAATGAAGACTGGTGTGTGTTCTCCAGATTCTTCTCACTACTACCATTGGGCAGGAAGATTCACACACTAGATTCAGGAGAAGGTATCACCCCACAACCATCAGGTTCCAGAACCAGTGTAGATAACTTTACTCACCTCAATGCTGAACTGACTCTACAGCCTAAAGAATCTTTGCACTTCTATTGTTTCTCTGTCTTTGTTGATGTATATTTCTTATAAATTCAATTGTAATTCTTTACTTCCCTATAAATATCTACAAGGAAATAAATTTCAAGATAGTATATGTTAATAATAAATTTACTGTGAAGTTTGACATTTGAACTTTGGGTTCTTCTTCCTGAAGTCCACAATCAGTTCTTGGCCTTGCTGGCGCTGAGTGCGCTATGTCATCACTCAACCAGCTGGTCTATCTCACTCCTGTACGCATCCTCATTGCCATCTGGGATTCTACCAACAAGGGCAGATATTGAATAACGATTGGGTCAGACTTTATGGGATCATGCTTTTCACAGTCAAATATCCTGAATTATTTTTTTTGTGTGCCATACTCTGCCAGAGCCTTGGCAACTACTTTTTTTTCGAGTGGTTGTCTTGGAGAAAAGATTCTGTGAGTGGTCCCCCATGTCCTCACAGCGCAGTCTGTTTTTTTTTGAGGCTGAGTTGCGAGCCCGACACGGATGGAAAGCGTGCCGGGAGCGGCCCGACTGGGTTCGAACTCGGGAACCATCGCTCCACTGTGCCACCAGCCAGCCCGCCTGAATTATAGGAGTGAATATAAAAAGAAAGGTCAGCAGTGCTCTTTGGGCTCTGACGTCTATGGTTTATTACACTGCACAACAAAGATTTTACTTCCTGAATGCTTTTGGGTGTATCTTATGGATTTTGAGCTACTGGTCATGAAAAGCACCACGAAGCTACCCTATCATGCACCATTCTTTAAAAAGAATTGTCTATATATGGTATTTCAATTCATATTTCAAGTCAGAATAACTGATGTCAAGATTAAGAAAGGCAGTTTTGTTGGTCCACAAATTAAAAAAGGTCATCAATGAAGGCAATTTGAAAAACTTCTAGTAGGACCAGAAAAAAATCACATGGAAGGCATTTAAGGGTGTTGTTGAAAATTTTCTTGGCAACCTCAGAGCAGTAAGTGACGTGCAACTAGTTGACAACATGCTTCAAGCATACAGAACCATGAAATCCAACATGTCACTAAAGAGTCATTTCTGCATTCCCATTTAGACTTCTTCCCTGCAAATCTTGGCACTGTCAGTGATGAGCATGGTGAAACATTTCACCAGGACATCGTGGTCATGGAGAAATAGTATCAAGGCAGCTGGAATCCATCAATACTGGTTGATTATTGTTGGACACTTAAGCATAAAGCCTCAGAAAATGAGTACAAATGAAAATCATCAAGAAAACATCTTTAGCCTAGTTGAACTATTGCAAAGCACTGTTATGCAATTAAACATATTATATTCTATAAAAGTTAATTTCTTATTTCTTCCAATTTCTGTGATTCAAGTAGTCTGAAATTATAAACACAAGAACATCTGCGGATGCTGGAAATCCAAAGCAACACAGACAAAATGCTGGAGGAACTCAGCAGGCCAGGCAGCATCTAAGGAAAAGAATAAACAGTTGATGTTTTGGGCCGAGACACTTCTTCAGGACACCTGATGAAGGGTCTTGACCTGAAACGTCGATGATTTATTCTTTTCCATCGATGCTCCCTGGTCTGCTGAGTTCCTTCAGCATTTTGTGTGTGTTGCTTCAGTCTGAAATTATATTTGTGTTCAGTTTCAAGTGGTCTATCATAAACTAAAAAAAAATTCTGTGAAAGCAACACTTCTTAAAAAAGCCATCGTCCACTGTCAGCACTGTCTTATGTGACGTGAAACTTGTTTGTGGCAGCAGTACAGTGCAGAGACAGGTTTATTATGCAATATTACAAAAAATAAATAGCTACAAAAAAGATTGAAGAATGAAGTAGTGAAGAACAATGATGAGTCTTCAGGTACAAATGGAGGAAAAGGGATAGAAAATTCATTAGGGCAGGATATAGTTAACACCCCCGATTATACCTCATTCCCCAGTTGAAGCAATTTATTTAAATTCAGTCTCCTTAATTGCCACAATACATTGTGAATAGCAAGGCACTTCCTACTGTGACTCGCGGCCTGGATTTACAGCTGGTTCGTAGAGCACAGCTCATTACGAACCAGATATTTCATGATATTTTCATTACGGCTGCTACACTGGGATTTCCACCAGGGAAATGTTTCTTCTCATGGAATACAGGGTCCTGATTGCTCATTCAAATACTTCCACTTCTTTGATTCCATTGTTTTTGTTTTAAATGTTTTGACCTCAGGAGCTAAGAAATGGCTAACCTTGGCTGCTGAGAAATAAATAGAATCTTATATGCAGGCAGCTTGACAAGTTGCTGTTCATTTTTATGGTTCCGGGTGTTGATTTAAAAGACAATCTTCATTGTTTCCCTGGGGAAGATTTTGTGCTGCGCAGAGAAAAGAACAGTTCCTACTTGCAAAGACCCATTCAAAAGTGGTACCTCTTCAAAGAATTCATATTTATTTATTTTTTGTAATATTGCATATAATACAATTCATATAATACCCAGATGTCGCAGAGTGATTTTTAAAGTGTGGTCACTACTGTAGCATTGGAAATACCATACCTAACATGAAAACCAATCACAGAAAAATGAGTTCATCACAGGAAAAGGTCTCCCCACCCACCACTGAGCACATCTGCAAGGAGCACTGCTACAAGGAAGCAGCATCCGTCATCAAGGAGCCCCAATCATCTGTCATCAAGGAGCCCCAATCATCCGTCATCAAGGAACCTCATCATCCGTCATAAGGAACCTCATCATCCGTCATCAAGGAACCCCATCATCCGCCATCAAGGAGCTGCGTCATCCGTCATCAAGGAGCTCCGTCATCCGTCATCAAGGAACCCCGTCATCCGTCATCAAGGAACCCCATCATCCGTCATCAAGGAGCTCTGTCATCCGTCATCAAGGAGCTCCATCATCAAGGAACTGCATCAACCATCATCAAGGAACCTCATCAGCCATCATCAAGGAGCTCCGTCATCCGTCATCAAGGAACTCCATTATCGAGGCCATGCTCTCTTCTCACTGCTGCCATTAGGAAGGAGGTACAGGAGCCTGAGGTCCCACACCACCAGGTTCAGGACTAGCTATTACCCTTCAACGATCAGGTTCCTGAACCAACGCGGATAACTTCACTCACCTCAACACTGAGCCAATTCCACAACCCATGGATTCACTTTCAAGGACTCTACAACTCATGTTCTCCGACTGATTGATGAATTGATTGATTTGTTTATTCATCCATCCAGCCATCCATTTATTTATTAAAACAGCCTGTCTGTTTAATTAATTAATTTGAGTTTTATTTATTTATTTTAGATTATTTATGTATTTAATTTCAATTTATTTTTTTGTTTGTTTTTAAATCATTTATCTATTATTTAGTTATTTATTTATGTGTTTGTACAGTTTGATTTTTTTCCACATTGTTTTATCACTGGGTGGAGATTTTCATTGAGTCTATTGTATTTCTTTGTTTTACTGTGAGTGTCTGCAAGGAAAAGAATCTCAGGGTTGTATATGGTGACAAATATGTACTTTGATTATAAATTTACTTTGAACTTTGAGCACAGGAAACTCCCACAACAATGTAATATGATGTTGATTGTGGGGTAAAGATTGGGCAGCACACCAGGACAAACATCTCTGGTCCTTGAAATAGCACCGTTTGATTTTTTTTTACATCAGCTGAAAAGCAAATAGGACCTTGGTTTAAAATGGTGCAGAATTAGAATCAGTACAATTATCACTGACATATGTAGTAAAACTTGTTGTTTCTGAGGTATTAGTACAGTGCAATACATAAAATATACTATAAATTATGATAAGAAATATATATTAAAAATAAGCACCATGAAAAGAGAGCAAAAAATTAGTGAGGCAGTGTTCGTAAGTTCATTGTCTTTTTAGAAGTCCAATGGCAGAGGGGAAGAAGCTGTTCCTGAATCGTTGAGTGTGTGCCTTCAGGCTCCTGTACCTCCTCTCTAATGGTAGCAATGAGAACAGAGTGATGGGGGTCCTCAATGACGAATGCAGCCTTTTTGAGTCGTCTCCTTTTGAGGATGTCCTCGATGGTGGGGAGGCTAGTGCCTGTGATGGAGCTGGCTGAATCCACAACCCTCCACAGCTTTTTCCAATCCTGGGCAGTGCCCTCTGCCCTTCCCCCCCCATACCAGGTGGTGATGCAACCAGTTAGAATGCTCTCCATGGTACATCTGTAGAAACTTGCTTTGTATGCCTTTGCTGACAAACCAAATCTCCTCAAACTCCTAATGAAATATAATATAGCTGCTGGTGGAAATTGAAACAGCTCACCCTTCCCACTGCTGACCCATCCATAAGCACCTCCAACAGTGTCGTGCTCCTCAGTGCTAACAATGTAGAATGCGTACAAAACAGGTTGAAGAAGATCTTCAATTCACAACTTTCTGACTCGGAGGCATTTTTAGATTATGAATCCTCTATCACAATCAGTTTACTCTGGCTGTGTAGTCAAGCTGGTTTTACAGATTTTTTTTTTCTGTTTTCCGTCTCCTTTCCCTGTAGCAGTTCAATTAGTAACTAGCAGAATGTCACGCTGCATTAATTTAATACTTCTCAGTACTACCTGCATACGCTCGCTGCTGGAAACACATGGCTGGGTGACTCCCCTCAGACAATGAGTCTGACAATTTAGAAGGAGGAGATATATTCACCCTCAGCTATCTGGAGGAATGCAGATATCTAGAGGAATTGGTACTGAGAGGGTTAATATTCTCACTTCAGCTGGAACTCCTGTCCTGCTAGATAAATTGTCCTGTAAATGAATGCTACAGACATGCTAATGGCTGGAGTGGTATTGAAGTCATAAAATACTGCATGTGGTTGTCCAGGGAACATTGAAGATGGTGTTTTTAAATTGGAGGACTGTGAGAGTGAGAGGAATGAGAGTGAGAAAGAGGAGGAAGGGAGAGAGAGAGAGAGTTAGAGAAGGAAGAGAAAGTAAGGGAGGAGGGATAGAGTGTAAAAGCATGACAGAAAGAGGTGGGATAGAAAGAGGAAAGGCAGAGTGAGAGAGGTGAGATGTTGAGACAAAAGGGGCAGAGAGATGTATAGAGAGAAAAAAGACAGAGGTTGAGTGATGGGGGGAGAGAGATAGAGAGAAGTTTAAAGGAAGAATATATGAGAAGGGAATCTTGTTGAAGTGTGGAATACTCACCAAGGATTTGGAAAGATAAATCAGAATCAGGTGGAAGGGAAAGGTCACATCTTCTACCTGCAGGGTCATGGGATTGTTCATCTCCGAATTGCTAATTGCTATTTTCATATTGCTGTTTAAGTTCTACACACACAGTACTGCGCAAGATATCTTAGGCATACATATTAACATAGTCATACTTTATTAACGAAAACCAATTTCCCCCGGGATTAATAAAGTATGACTATGACTATATTAGGCTAGGGTGCCTAAGACCCTTGCGCAGTACTGGATTTGTCAATGTGGAGTGGAGAGCAAGTTTGTAAATCTGGCGGGAACAAAGAATGCTGGGAATGGTGAGGGTGGATTGCTGCATGAGGGGTGTGAGACAGGTGCCGGAGAAGGAGTGCTGTGGCGGGGGGGGGGCAGTGGGTTATGTGCGTATAGACACACCCAGTCCTGAGGCACCAGGGAATTTGGTTTATTGATCATTATAGAATGTTCCTCTGGTGCTTCCTGCTCCCTCCCCTCTCCCTTCCCCTTTTCCCAACCATGATTCCCCTCTCCCCGACCCCTTCCCACTCTCAGTCCACAATAGGGACCTGTATCAGAATCAGGGTTATCATCAATGAAATTTGTCTTTTTTTGCAGCAACGTTAAAGTGCAATGCATAAAATTACTATGGTAAAAGTCTTTGGCACATCGCTAGGGTGCCTAAGATTTTTTCACAGTACAGTATATATGTATACATAAAATTGTTGCTAATATTGAATAATTGAAGAATGCATCCAAAATGACTTCACAAGCAATTTTACCCAAGATATAATTAGTGTGTTGTAGCCATGACTATCTTTCAGGAACAGAAAAATGCAACTTCAATTTCCAGTTGGGTGACCTCAGCATCTGATGTCTAGTTCTTATTTTATATTTTATATTTATTATTTTAAATTCCTTGAAATTTATCATTAACCTTACCTGGCACGGACAAAATCTTTGCGCAAAGTCCAAATGGATCCGGAAATCGGGGCAAAGGTGACAAAAGTACAAATCAATCTCAGTAGTCTTAAATGAAGTTCTCTGGAATAAGGAATAGACTTCTTCCTGAAAACTTGCTTCTGCTGTAAAGAAACACAAGGCATTATTAAAGATTAGTTTTATTTGTCACATATACATTGAAATATACAGTGAAATGTATTGTTTGCATCAAATCAAATCAGTAAGGATTGTGCTGGGCAGCCCTGCAAGTATCGCCATGCCTCCAACGCCAACACAGCCTGCCCACACCTCACTAACTCTGACCATATGTCTTTGGAATGTGGGAGGAAATGCAGAGCACCCAAAGGAAACCCACACTTCTGTGGATTGAATGCATACGCAACTGAGGAATGAACAACCCACACATCTCATTCAAAGATTCAAAGTACATTTATTATCAGAGTATGTATGTAGTACACAACCCTGAGATTCGGCTTCCCCACAGAGAGCCATGAAACAAAGAAATGTCATGGAACCCGCTCATAGGATACAAAACATCAAACCACAGAATCATTAAGGCAGTCCAGGAATGGTCAGTTTAGTTCAGTTCAGTTTAATTTAGTGCTGTGTTGCTAGTTGACTGCAGGCTCCAGAGCCAGTCTGCCTTGATCAAAATAGCAAAAGGAGTAACCAGAATCCAGAAACACATCATAACACGAACTGCAGAGTCCAATCCACAAACCAATTAAACCTTGCCCAAGACCCAAGGCTCAACCACCATCCCCTGGCAGCATTGAATGAGAGGGAGAGAGAGACCGGCCAAACGCACGCACCTTCCACCAGCAGCTTCGAGCGAGAGAGGGAGAGAGAGAGAGAGAGAGAGAAAGAGAGAGACCGGTCAAACGCAGGCACTTCTTTCAGCAGTAGCGAGCGAGAAGACAAATGGATTGGTTTCAGGGACTTGATCTTTCTGTCTCCTATTCTCACTAGGAGAAGAGCAGAGACCATCTGCTGACAGGCGAAGACTGAACAATCCTTGGCTGTTCTACCCCTTAACAGGTAAGTGGTAAGGACAGAACTTCAGGAGCTGGCTTGGGTGAGATAGCAGATGAAGCCACAATCTATTGCTGGTTTCCAGAGAACCTGCTGTTATTTGACAGACTGAATGGCCTGTCACTGTTATTCAACCAGCCAATTCTGAGATTACAGTCTAACTGATGCTCTGAATTTTCCACTTAGAAGAGCTCTCACAATGAAAAGATTGCTCAGATCAGTGTCTCTATTGTTACGGTGTATTCTTTATTGATGTTTTTTATGCCAAAACATATGATTAGCTGGATAAGCTGGGTAGAAACGTTATTGGTATGGGAAAGGGGAAGATGAATGACAGGTAAAGGAATGAAACTAGTCACTGCAAATTAAATCTGCAGCCAAATTTAAGATTCAGTCAAATTGGCTTGGGACTCGCTTTGTACGGCAGTCAGTAAGCAAGTAGGTAACAAAGAAATTTACAGGGCATCGGGGTTAGATGTGATAGACTGGGGAGTAGTTAACAGGAGTAGACTCCACATAGATGTCCTTTAGAAGGTAATTAAACAGAGATGTTGACCTATAAAATGCTCCTGAGTATTTCTATTCCCTAATTTATTGCTAGCCTATTTGCATTCCATGCAAATAAATGCCTCATTTATTTTTCTGAATATTGGATAATATGGCCACCCTCCTTTATATCCCATGAAGCTGTTAAAATATTAACTAAGTTTCTGTCTATATTCACATCTAATTTTTTTGTTCCCTACTTTATCTATATCAGTGCTTGTGGGGTGTTTTTAATTCCTCACATTTCTCTTTGTGGCACTTGTTTACTGATACTCTGTGAACTGGGATTAACTGTGCTGAGTGTGGAACTGGGGACACATTGCTGTTGCTCCTTAATCCACTCCCCACTTCAGCAGCACAGGTTTTCAGCATGGAGAATTCCCTGCTGAACTGGTTACAAGATACCAGAGAGGTGTGTTTGGCTGGCCTCTGAAATTTAGACTGCATTTTTACTGCGTGCCGATGTTTCCTGGAATGTTGGAAAGAGCCTTTTTGAACATTTCCACAAAAGCAGTTCTTCTTTTGGGATATGAATGTGGCTCCTGAGGGCTAACGGAGAAGGTGCTGGTGAGCTGTTGTAAATTCGACACCAGAAGTGCAGTGCATAAAGAAATTCCAGGATTAGAGGGCACAGCCTCGAAATAGAAGGACATTCCCTTAGATCAGAGATGAGGAGGAATTTCTTCAGCCAGATGGTGGTGAATCTGTGAAATTCATTGCCACAGATGGCTGTGGAGGCCAAATCATTGAGTATATTAAAATTGGAGGTTGATAGGTTCTTGACTAGTAAGAGGGTCAAAGATTACCAGGGTGGAGGAGGGGGGAAGGCAGGAGAATGGGGGTTGTGAGGGATAATAAATCAGCCATGATGGTATGGCAGAGAAGACTCAATGGGCCGAATGGCCTAATTCTGTTCCTCGGTATTATGGTCTAAAATTACTGTAAGTTACAATAAAGATCATAAAAAGGTGAGAGATCAAAAAGAGAGCAGAGTACTGAGGTAGTGTTCATGGGTTCATGCACCATTTAGAAATCTGATGGCAGAGGGAACAACCTGTTCCTAAATCACTGAGCTTAAGTTTATGTATAAGTTGAATTATCATTCAATCATACATGAATATAGCTAAAAGAAACAGTATTCTTCTGGAGCCAAGGTGTAAAACACATTACCAACAGCACACAACACATAGCACTTATGGTTATGAGAGCATACAGTAAGAGAGTAACAAAAGATATATAGCCAAAATCTCTGAGGGACACCAGAGGGCAGCACTGGAGGTCAACCCTTCAACCCAGTACAGATTCCAGAGCGCCGACAGAGGCCTCTGCTCTCTCTTACACTGCCTCCGTCATCTCCCTGGGGCGGATGCAACAGACAACTCCGCGGTATGAGGGCCCAATCCGCACCACAACCGAGGCAACGCAGCTCCCCTACTGTTGGTCCTACCAATGATCTAGTGAATCAGACTTGCAGTATTCTATGTTACATATGACCACCAAAGTCTTGTGACCACAAGAAAAACATCCAGGACAATCAGAGTGCACCACCTTGGCAGAACAATGGTACCAGGCAATAGCACAACAATGGTATGCAATCAGTCCATCTCCATCGCTATTGAGCAACTTGATGATGGGTAGACCTACAGCACTTAATGTTTTTAACATCCACCAGTGTCTTGCAATTATAAAAAAGTTGTAATGGATGTATAACCACACCTTTGGTTGGACCCAGAGAGGCTGCTGCATCAATCGCTCCACCTGAAGTTTGTGTCATCTACTCTATAAGAAGGGAGAAATGCAAAAGAAAGGAAATTATAGGCCAGTTAGCCTAACCTCAGTGGTTGGAAAAGTGTTGGAGTCTATTATTAAGGATGAGGTTTCGGGGTACTTGGAGACTAATGATAAAATAAGTCAAAGTCAGCATGGTTTCTGTAAAGGGAAATCTTGCCTGACAAATCTGATAAGGTGCCACATGAGGCTGCTTAACAAACTAAAATCCTGTGGTGTTAAATGCACCCGCCACTCTCTGTGTGAAAATCATTGTTTATCAATGACTTAGATAATGGGATTGATGGCTTTGTGGCAAGTTTGCGAATGATACAAAGATAGGTGAAGGGGTAGGTAGTGCTGAGGAAGCAATGCGATTGCAGCTGGACTTAGACAAATTGGAAGAATGGGCAAAAAGGTGGCAGATGGAATACAGTGTTGGGAAACGTACAATAATGCACTTTGCTAAAAGGAACAATGGTACAGACTATTACCTAAATGGGGAGAAGGTTCAAACATCAGAGGTACAGGGGGACTTAGAAGTCCTCATGCAAGACTCACAGAAGGTTAATTTACAGTTGGAGTCTGTGGGAAAGAAGGCAAATGTAATGTTGGCATTTATGGGGATCTCATTGAAACCTACTGAACATTGCAAGGACTAGAAAGTGTAGATGTGGAGAGGATGTTTCCTATGGTGGGGGTATCCAAAACGAGAGGGCACAGCCTCAAAATTGAGGGGTGAGCTTTTAGAACACACATAAGGAGGATTTTTGTTTTTAGCCAGAGAGTAGTGGATCTGTGGAATGGTCTGCCATATTTAAGGTGGAAGTTGATCGTTTCCTGATCGGTCAGGGCATCGAACGATATGGCGAGAAGGCAGGTGTGTGGGGTTGAGTGGGATCCAGGATCAGCCATGATGGAATGGCAGAGCAGACTTGTGGTCTTGTGGTCTTACCTCTTCCCTGATGATAGCAATGAGAAGAGAACATATTCTGGACGGTGAGAGTCCTTAATGATGGATGCCACCTTCCTGAGACATTGCCTTTTGAAGGCTGCCTCGATGGTGGGGAGGTTGGTGCCCATGAAGGAGCTGGCTGAGTTTGCAACCCTGTGCAGTTTTTACTGATCCTGTGCATTGGAGATTCCTATGCAATAGAATTTCCAATCATCAGATCATGGATTATCAGAGTTTTACAGTAATAAGGAATCATGCAATAAAATAGATCATTTCTTTAGCTGAGAATTCAAAGGCATTGGGCAAGCACAATGGGCAGAACCTGAACATTTTATTTGAAAAATAGCAACATTTTGATTGAGTGCTATTACATTTGCAGCTTCAATGTCAAACTCATAGTACATTCGTTTGGCACATGAAGTTCCATCGAGGACCACTAAAGAAGACATTTACACTTGGTTTTTATAGCTTACTATCACACCCCCACTGAGATATGTGTTCAGCCTCATTACTCCACTTCTTATTTTTAGCTTCTCCATTTGTGGTTTGTCTGTAATATGTTATTGTGTAGCGCTGCAGTACTTGCCTCACACTGTTATTAATCACAATAAGCCCTGGCTTGGCAAAAGGAAACTCCTTAGGGATGAAATATTCTCAGTGAAATAAACCATTTTTGCAAAGATTTTCAAGCAAATTAATGAAGGAAATGACAAGAAGCAGCCAGGGCCCAATAGATGACAGGTCCTGAGCAGGGAGACATGACCTGCATGGTGAAGCGTTGTATTAACATAGGGAGCCTTTCCCTTCAACTGGATGCCCAGTGACTTACTTTTGAAATGCAGTTACCACTATTAAGTAGTCAAAGTCAGGAGTTTCAGTGTACTCGGTGTGATCCTTCCACCCTGCGACCAGCTTGTTCTGCTTCTGCTGGAACTTGTTCAAAGTGAAGCTTAGTTTTAATTTTCCGAGAACCTCCTGCTCTTTAAGCATTGCACTCAGCAAGTTGTTATCGAGCCATGTGAAGAATTAGACCATTGAGAAGCCACCCCGATTGGATGGACACCCACCATTCAGGCCATGCTTGGATACAGGAGCTTTAGGTCTCACACCACCCTGCTCAGGAACCGTTACTACCCTTCAACTGTCAGGCCCTTGAATAAGGGGATAACTTCACTTGGACAATTACTGAACTGTTCCCACACCCTATGGACTCTCTTTCAAGGACTCTGTCTCAAGCTTTCAATACTTATTGCTTATCTATCTATCTATTTATTAGTTATTTCTTTTTTTATCTTTTGTATTTGCACAGTTTGTTGGATTTTGCATCTTGGTTGTTTGTCAGTCCTGTTGGGTGCGGTCTTTCATAGTCATAGTCATACTTTATTGATCCCGGGGGAAATTGGTTTTCGTTACAGTTGCACCATAAATAGTTAAATAGTAATACGTAAATTATGCCTGGAAATAAGTCCAGGACCAGCCTATTGGCTCAGGGTGTCTGACCCTCCAAGGGAGGAGTTGTAAAGTTTGATGGCCACAGGCAGGAATGACTTCCTATGACGCTATGTGCTGCATCTCGGAGGAATGAGTCTCTGGCTGAATGTACTCCTGTGCCCAACCAGTACATTATGTAGTGGATGGGAGACATTGACCAAGATGGCATGCAGCTTGGACAGCATCCTCTTTTCAGACACCACCGTCAGAGAGTCCAGTTCCATCCCCACAACATCACTGGCCTTACGAATGAGTTTGTTGATTCCGTCGGTGTCTGCTACCCTCAGGCTGCTGCCCCAGCACACAACAGCAAACATGATCGCACTGGCCACCACAGACTCGTAGAACATCCTCAGCATCGTCCGTTCATCGATTCTATTAGGTTTCTTGCATTTACTGAGTATGCCTGAAGGAAAGGGAATCTCAGGGTTGTAAATGGTGACAAATATGTACTTTGTTAATAAATTTACTTTGAACATCATACTCGACTCAAGTGGTCACACTGCTCCCCAGAGGGTGGCTAGGAGCATGGGCAGGAGCATCAGAGAATGAGGCTATATTCAGGCTGTAGTGCTGGGGAAGAGGGTAGCTCTGTGGAAAGGTGAGAGGAGATTGGTTCCTGAGGTAGGTTGCAGGAATTCCAAGTGAATTTCAGGGATCTAGAGCATTGTGGGTATCAGGATCAAGGCAATGGGTCGTAGAGATGTGGCTAAACAAGAGGAGAGGCAATGGGGCAATAGTCCAATGTACCTGCGCTAAACTCGTGTGTGTGTGTGTGTGTGTGTGTGTGTGTGTGTGTGTGTGTTTGTGTGTGTGAGATTGTGTGTGTGTGCATGTATGTGTGTGAGGTGTGTGTGTGTGTGTGTGTGAGGTGTGTGTGTGAGATGTGTATGTGTGTGAGGTGTGCATGTGTGTGTGTGTGTGTGTGTGTGTGTGTGTGTCTGTGTGTGCGTGCGCGCACGCGCGCGCATTGGTATTGGTTTATCATTGTAACATGTACCAAGGTACAGTAAAACACTTGCCTTGCATACTTAAATGAATTCTTTGCATCTGTACTACGTGGATACACAGCCCATAGAAGTGAGGCAAAGTGGCATCATGGACCTCATGGACCCTGTACAGATCACAGAGTTGGTGGTGTTTCCTACCCTGAGGTAAGTCAGGATGGATAAATCCCCAGGGCTTGAGAAGGTCTTCCCTTGGACCCTATGGGAGGCAAGTGCAGAAATTACCAGGGCCCTGCAGAGATATTTAAATCATCCTTAGCGACAGGAGAGTTACCAGAGAATTGGTGGATAGCCAATGTTGTTCCGCTGTTTAAAAGAGGCTCTAAGTATAAACAAGGAAATTATAGGCCAGTGAGTCTGACATCAGTTGTGGGAAAGTTATTGGAAGGTATTGTAAGGGACCAGATTTATAAGTATTTGGATAGATGTGGACTGATTAAGGATAGTCTGTAAGGCTTTGTGCGTAGCAGGTCATGTCTAACCAATCTAATAGAGTTTTCGGGGAAGTTACCAGGAAAGTGGATGAAGGCAAGGCAGTGGATGTTGTCTACATGGACTTCAGTAAGGCCCTGCATGGGAGGCTGCTCCAGAAGGTTCAGTCACTCGACATTCAGGATGAGGTAGTACACTGGATTAAACATTGGCTTTGTGGGAGATACCAGAGAATAGTAGTAGAGGAGGCCTGTGACTGGTGGTGTGCTGCAGGGATCGATGCTGGGTCCATTGCTATTTGTCATCCATATCAGTGATCTAGATGATAGTGTGGTTAACTGGATCAGCAATTTGCAGATGATAGCAAGATTGGGGGTGTAGTGGACAGCGAGGAAGGCTATCATAGCTTGCAGAAGGTTTTGCATCAGCTGGAAAAATGGGCTGTAAAGCAGCAGATGGAATTTGATAGAATCAACCAGGGTAAGTCTTACGCAGTGAACGGTAGGGCACTGAGGAGTATGGTAGAACAAAGGGATCTGGGAATACAGATCCATAATTCATTGAAAGCGGTGTCACGGGTACATAGGGTCGTAAACAGAGCTTTTGGCACATTGGCCTTCATAAATAATGTATTGAATACTGAAGATGGGATGTTATGTTGAAGTTGTATAAGATGTTGGTGAGGCTTAACTTGGAGTATTGTGTGCAGTTTTGGTCACCTACCTACTGGAAAGATGTAAGCAAGGTTGAAAGACTACAGAGAAAATTTATGAGGATTTTACTGGGTCTGGAGGACCTGATTAATAAGATTGAATAGGTTAGAGCTGTATTCTTTAGAATAAAGAAGACTGAGAGATTTGATAGTGTCAAAACCACGGATTCAGCAGTGCAGCAGATATGGCAATTGCACTCGTGAATATGTACGTTTGAGCTAATTATTACTTCATTGTGATAGTATTTAACTTCATTCATTCTGTCGTAGTACTTGTTGAGACTTGGACATGGAACAGCAGTGCTTTGCTGCCTGCATTTCGCCTTGCCTGAGAAATTGGACAGTCAGGTCAACTGACTCTGAAGACTAGTGGTATTCGTTTTATTCTGGGTTGTTCTTTCCAGCCACAGTGTAGGCTTCATTTTCCATTTGAGACTGGGCAGATGTATGGCAGATGCAGTTTCATGTGGATAAGTGTGAGGTTATCCACTTTGGTGGTAAGAATGGGAAGGCAGATTATTATCTAAATGGAGTCAAGTTAGGAAAAGGGGAAGCACAATGAGATCTAGGTGTTCTTGTACATCAGTCACTGAAAGCAAGCATGCAAGTACAGTAGGCAGTGAAGAAAGCTAATGGCATGCTGGCCTTCATAACAAGGGGAATTGAGTATAAGAACAAAGAGGTCCTTCTGCAGCTGTACAGGGCCCTGGTGAGACCACACCTGGAGTACTGTGTGCAGTTTTGGTCTCCAAATTTGAGGAAAGACATTCTTGCTATTGAGGGAGTGCAGCGTAGGTTCACAAGGTTAATTCCTGGGATGGTGGGACTGTCATATGTCGTAAGATTGGAGCAACTGGGCTTGTATACTCTGGAATTTAGAAGGCTGAGAGGGGATCTTATTGAAACATATAAGATTATTAAGGGATTGGACACGCTGCAGGCAGGAAGCATGTTCCCGCTGATGGGTGAGTCCAGAACCAGATGCCACAGTTTAAGAATTAGGGGTAGGCCATTTAGAACGGAGTTGAGGAAAAACTTTTTCACCCAGAGAGTGGTGAATATATGGAATGCTCTGCCCCAGAAGGCTGTGGAGGCCAAGTCTCTGGATGCTTTCAAAAAAGAGATGGATACTCTTAAAGATAGTGGAATCAAAGGTTATGGGGATAAGGCAGGAACTGGATACTGATAGTGGATGACCAGCCATGATCACAGTGAATGGCGGTGCTGGCTTGAAGGGCCGAATGGCCTACTCCTGCACCTATTGTCTATTGTTTATTAACTCCTTACAGGCAGTGGCGGGAATTGAACCTGGGTCACTTGTACTGTAAAGTGTTGTGCTAAACCACTGCACTACCGTGCTGTCCATGGGTTTCCTCCCACATTCCAAAGACGTACGGGTTAGTAGGTTAGCTGGTCATGCGGATGTAATTGGCCGATGTGGGATCGTTGGGCTGGAAAGGCCTTGTTACTGTGGTGTGTCTCTAAATGGATAAAAAGTAACAAAATGCCATGTGTGTCCCCAATACCACCACCCCACTCCCACACACTTCTTTCAAAGCTGCTTCTCAAATTACGACTTTAACCACTCCCTCTAAATCTGTAAACTACATTGCAGGTCTAAACTCCTTTGCTAAACATGTTAACTTCAGGTTTTCAGGTTTATTATCACCAGCATGTGACGGGAAATTTGTTAACTTAGCAGCAGCAGTTCAATGCAATATATAATCAAGCAGAGCGAGAGAGAGAAGATAATAAATAAGCAAGTAAATCAGTTACGTATATTGAATAGATTTAAAAAAAGTGCAAAAACACAAATACTGTATATTAAAAAAAAGTGAGATAGTGTTCAAAGAGTCAATGTCCATTTACGAATTGGATGGCTGAGGGGAAGAAACTGTTCCTGAATCACTGAGTGTGTGTCTTCAGGTTTCTGTACCTCCTACCTGATGGTGACAGTGAGAAAATGGCATGCCCTGAGCGCTGGAAGTCCTTAATAATGGACGCTGCCTTTCTGAGACATCCCTACTTAAAGATGTCCTGGGTACTTTGTAGGCTCATGCCCAAGATGGAGCTGACTAGATTTACAACCTTCTGCAGCTTCTTTCGGTCCTGTGCAGTAGCCCCTCCATACCAGACAGTGATGCAGCCTGTCAGAATGCTCTCCACGGTACAACTATAGATGTTTTTGAGTGTATTTGTTGACATGCCAAATCTCTTCAAACTCCAAATATAGTCGCTGTCTTGCCTTCTTTATAACTGCATTGATATGTTGGGACCAGTTTAGGTCCTCAGAGATCTTGACACCCTGAAACTTGAAGCTGCTCACTCTCTCCACTTCTGATCCCTCTATGAGATTTGATATGTGTTCCTTCCCCTTACCCTTCCAGAAGCCCACAATCAACTCTTTCGTCTTACTGATGTTGAGTGCCAGGTTGTTGCTGCGGCACCATTCCACTAGTTGGCCTATCTCACTCCTGTACACCCTCTCGTCACCACCTGAGATTCTTTTCCCATGTTAAAGGATTCTGCAACAAAAGTGCAAAAGAAATGCATGCCTATCTGTCAAAGTGAGGGCAAGATTTCCGGAAGATTCTGATAAACTTGTTTTTCTCTAATTTCTCCTTGCCTCTTAAGCGTGTGACTCATATGGAGACTTGTCATCACTTGTGTATCTCCAGAAAGTGCGCACTGACATAGCTATCAGGAGAGTGTTGGAGCCCATGCAATTCAAAATCCACACAATGAAGGTCATTCTGACTTTATGAGATAGTGTGAAATAGGTAAATCAGATTGACTGCCATCACACATCTCCACTGATCACCTTTCTCTTGACATGACAAGGAGGAAGAGACTTACAACTGCCAGCTACAATCAAATTCCACTGTTATATTCTGGACCAAAAATCAAATTTAAGCCAAAAGCAATTTACAGAGAAATTAAACAGGAAAACAAACCCTGAACCATCCTTATGGCCAAGATAGCAGAAGCAAATTATTGATGCAGATATCAAAGATAAAAGTTTTAAAAGATTAGCTTTATTTGTCACACGTACATTAAAACATACAGTGAAATGTGTCACCTTGCGTTAAGAACCAACACAGTCCGAGGATTGTGCTGGGGGCTGCCTACAAATGTTGCCACATTTCACAACTCACTAGCACTAACCCTGCCCGTATGTCTGTGGACCATGGGAGGAAACTGGAGCACCTGCAGGAAACCCACGCCCAGCCATGGGGAGAATGTACAAACCCCAATTGGATGATCGCCGACACTGCAAAGTGATCACGACTGTGCCACCCCAAACCGTACCGTGTCACCTCAACCTAACTCAGCACAGAGCAGAAATAAATCCACTGAAACACCCTCCTTCCTTCCCCCACCTCCCCCTGCCCAAAACTTCACGAGTCACAGCAGCATTGGGTGATACGAAACTAAAACAACCTGCAGGTGCCGGAAATATGAAATAGCGTTTTGACGATGAGTCTCAGACTTGAGATATTATCTATGATTCTCCTTCCAGAAATGCTACCTGACTTGCTAAGCATTTCCAGCCTGTCCTGGGTGGTGGGGTGGAGATACGTCTCTACCAAAGCAGGTGCTCCTCCACTCCGGTAACCAGCAGGCCCCCCTTGTGCAAGGTGTAGCACCTGCAGATCAGGGTCACGTGGAGCCATGGGAGCAGGTGGTGGATGGTTGTACGAGCAACTGGTGCATATCACAAGCCCTGGTTATGCGACCACTGACGCCAGGCAGACAGTCTCTGAAGAATATTGATAATGGCTGGGGTCACCCGTCTTGTGAAGCCACTGCCCAGAATGAGGCAATGGCAAACCTCTTCTGTAGAAAAATTTGTCAAGAACAATCATGATAATAGATAAGTCCATGATGGCCCACATCATTCAACACGTCACACATTGAATGAATGCATATCAATGGCTACTGTACCATTCATCAGACCGGAAGTCTCAACCTTTCTCTACCACTTACTTTGGGGGAAGGAAAGACACCCTTTGTGACTTTCCATGTGTGAAATGCCTGAACCAAGGCAGGAATCAGTTAGCGATTGAGAAGTAATTTCAATCAGCTGGCAGATTATTGGGTGTTCAGAACAGGTACAGAAATGAGGAAGTATTGACGAAGGAAGCTCAATGGTGCCTGAATGTAATTGCTGCTAATATTCACTCAGTGGCCACTTTATTAGGTACAACTCTACACCGACTTGTTAATGCAAACACCTGATCAGCCAATCATGTGGTAGTAACTCAATGCATTAAAACATTCAGGCATGGTCAAACAGTTCAATTGTTGTTCAGACCAAACACCAGAATGGGGAGGAAATACGATCTAAGTGACTTTGACCATGGAATGATTGTTGGTGCCAGATGAGGTGCTGGAGTTTCTCAGAAACTGCTAATCTCCTGGGATTTTCAGGTACAACAGTCTCTACAGCAGGGGTTCCCAACCTGGGGTTCATGGACCCTTTGCCTAATTGTATAGGTCCTTGGCAGGAAAAAGGTTGGAAATCCCTGCTCTAGAGTTTACAGAGAATGGGGCGAGAAACAAAAAAAATAGTGAGCAGCAGTTTTTGTGGGCAAAAATGCCTTGTTAATGAGAGAGGTCAGAGGAGAATGGGCTGACTGATTCAAGCTAACAGGAAGGCGACAGGAACTCAAATAATCATGCATACAATGGTGGTGTGCAGACGAGCATCTCTGAATGCACAGCACATTGAACCTTGAAGTAGATGGGCACAGCAGTAGAAGACCACGAACACACACTCTGTGGCCACTTTATTAAGTGTGAAAGGTACCTAAGAAAGTGGCCATTCATTGTATGTGGCAGGAAAAAGAAAGAAATCAAGTTGAAAGTCAGGCATGCTTTAATGCCACACTTGCAAAACCCTGTGAAAACTATTTGTAAAATCTGTAGGCCATTATTACACATACCGTATAGCATGTTCCTGCAAAAAACAAAATTTTTTGCCAGTATGTTCAATTATATTTTCTATCAATCAAAATACCAGATTGATTTTTGTTTGGCTAGAAGAATGATTTATAGTTTGTTGCACAGCAAGACCTGGTAATTTGTTTAAGAAGAAAGAGGTTTTGGATGGTTAAGTTCTATAGTTACCAGAGGCCCAGTGTGTACTGTATTTAATATTTCAGTAATAATGGAGTAATATTGTAAATATGTTGTTTGATTAAACATTCTTTGTTTATATAATTCATTATGGGTTATATGTGTGAAGTACGTGAATGGCATACGTCATTACACCACCATGTCATATGCATGTGCACCTCACTGAAGTAAAACTAAATGTACACAAGTTATCCTTAGCTAGTGTTTTTCTTTCAATTAATTTTATATTTTTGAGTTACAAAACATAACAGTGGCAACAAGATTATTTTGAAATGAACCTGAGCCATGTTCAACATGTTTAACTGCTCCAACCAAACCAGCTGAAATTGTCATAAGGCGGTGGCTGGGAATGGACCCAAGTGCAAGACACAGACACTGAAGTACTAGGGACAGGACTAGGATACAGGGTGAGGGCTAGGACATGGACACGGAAACCAGGAACCCGGAACAGGACAGGACAAGAGAGCTAGGAGCCAGGGCTTGGACTCCGACCCAAAGACTGGACCAGGACCCAGAACCTGGGTCTTGCCTCTGGCTCGGACCCCAGAACTAGGCAAGGACGTGACTTGGCTGGCAGGCAGGATGAGGCTGGAGTTTTGAGGCTTGGGACTTGAGGCGAGGCTTGAGACCTGAGGCGAGGCTTGAGACCGGAGACTTGAGGCAAGGCTTGGGACCAGAGACTTGAGGTGAGGCTTGAGACCACAGGCTTGAGGCCAGGGACTTGAGGCAAGGCTGGGGACCAGAGACTTGAGGTAAGGCTTGGCTAGAGGCTTGGGGTCTTGAAGCTCCTCCGCACGGTAACGGCAATCTGGCTTGGCTTACCCGGCAGAGGCATGGGACAGGAAGGGACAGAACCCACCGCAGGGTAACGGCAATCTGGCCTGGCTTACCCAGCAGAGGCATGGGACAGGAAGGGACAGAACCCACTGCAGGGTAACGGCAAGACGGCCTGGCTTACCCGACAGAGGCAAGGGACAGGAAAGGACCTGGTTACAGGGTGGCTCCAAGACAAGACTTCAGGCGAGGCGAGAGTTACTGGCAAGACGAGGCAAAGCTTCAGGCAAGGAAATAGAAGGCAGGGGAAGGGATGCAGGGAGTAAGGACAAGAACAATTCAGCAGCCACGTCCTGGTCTCTGGAGGTATTTATGCAGCCAGCCCCAATGAGGATCAGCTGCCTCAATTAGTGCTCAACAGGAACAGAAACAGGGTAGACAGGAAAACCTGCAGCAAGGGTCGATGGACCGGACCGTGAACTGGAGTGTGGACTTCATGGACTGGACCATGACAGAAATGAGTGTTGCTGATATCATGGAAAAACTTGGAACATTTAGAACTGAAATCATAGTTGATGTAGAACACTTTTAAGTTTCATAAGCAGAATCAAAAGGAAGGGGTGGTCCATTACAACTTATGTGGCTGAATTGAAGTGGTTGTCTGAACATTGTCAGTTCAGTGATGGATGTAATGATGCACTGAGAGATTTTTAGTCTGTGGAATCCTACAAGAATGCATTCAAAAACAACTCCTTACTGAAGCACAACTCACATTTAAAACAGCAATTGAAATTGCTGTATCAATGGGAACAGCAGCCAGAGATGCAATTGAGTTGCAGTCAGGAATAAAAGTGAATATGAACAAAATTTCAGCATCTAAACAGAAACATGCCTGGGTGAATAAATTGTATTATGCTTTGGCAGGGGCTCACAGACATCAGACCAATGCAGGTTTAAAGACAAAACAGGACAAAGTAAGACACATATAAGAAGCATGTTGGGCAGATAAAAATAAATGGACTACACAGGGAAGAGAAAAAGATAAAAAGTCAAGTTGCAGTTTCAAAAAGAACACTAATCTGCACATTGTGAATGAAAGATTTGATAATGGTAAGAGTGATACAGGACTGGGAGCCTAGAGATTTACATTAGACATTTACATTAGAAAACTAAAATTAGACAAGCTTACACCAGTAGTGAATGGCTAATTAATTTAAACTGGAATTAGACACTAGATTGACTGTTTCAGTCATTACACAAAATGAGTTTGAAAGGCATTTCAAAGATACTGAACTGAAGCCTGCAGATATCCAACTAAGAACTTAATCTGGAGAAAAGATAAGTCCTGTGGGAATGACATTCATAACAGTTAAATACAACAACTAACAAGTGATATTGGGCTTGTACGTGGTAAAAACAGGAGGTCCAGAATTAAGGAGCCATGATGGGCTGAGACCACTAAAACTTGATTGGAGATCCCTTACAGTTTACATCTCGCATTCCCTGTAGTATAGTTAACAGAAAGCGAATTAAGAAAGGTGCTGGTTGATACCACAGCAGTGTTCAAGGATGGCGTTGGAAAACTCAAATATATCAAGGGTTAAATAGTGTTAAATGAAAATGCCACACCTTTCTTTATACCATCCATGATAAACTAGCCAGTGATCTAGATTGTATAGAGGCTGAAGGAATACTTTCCAAGCCTGAGTGGAGTCCACGGACAATGCCAGTGGTCCCAGTAGCCAAGAAAGATTGATCTGTCAGGACCTGTGGTTATTTAAAGTAACCATCAACCCAGTACTGAAAGTAGATCAATATCCCCTGCCCAGGATAGAGAGTACCTTTGCAAATCTTTCTGGAGGGTAACACTTCAGCAAAGTGGACTTGGCTGAGACCTACCTAAAGATGGAGATGGAAGAAGAGTCTGAAATGTTTCTCATCAGTAACACTCACAAATAGCTTTATCACTATAATAGACTTATTTTGGAGTAGCATCTGCATTTGATCTCTGGCAGAAAGCTATGGACCAGGTGCCACAAGATTGCCCAGGCACCTTTTCCTCCCTGCACATCGCCCTGCAGCATACTCCACAACCAACAACTCACCAACTATGCTGTTCCTGGGTCATCCCTTGTGCTTGTGCTTGGCCTTCCTCAAATCCAATCTCAGAGGGAGTTTGCAGAACAAACAACTGAGATGAATTGAGGGCTCCTCAAACAAGGAGGTTTGATGTTTCACTCCTGGACAAGAAGTCCTGGTGAGGGATGACAGAGATGATCGAAAGTAGGTACTGGGAGAGATTAAGGACAGAACTGGATCACTCCCCTACAGGAAAGGTATTATCCCACAAGAGTAAGAAATCCTGCACAGAGATTAAATCTTTAGGCCTGAATGATCCCATTTAAAATTTACTATGCTGTAGATTTCTGTATGGTAGTTGTATCATATAGTATACTGTGAAAGTGTGTGTGTGTATATATATATATATATATATATATATATATATATATATATATATATACACACACACATATATTCTGCTTAAGCAGGGCGTTAAAATGCTGCTGAGGTGGGCTGAGCATTTTAACACTCTGCTTAATCAGGACTCTGACGCAGACCCCACCAACCTGGATGAACTGCCTGAACTTCCTCCTATCCACGACCTCAGTCTACCTCCAACCTTCCAGGAGGTTCTATCAGCTGTCCATTCCCTTAAGAACAACAAGTCCCCTGGCACTGACAATATCCCTGCTGAGTTACTGAAAAAGGGAGGGTACATGTGTATACGCACCCTCTACCAGTACATCACCAAGGCCTGGACTGATGAGAACATCCCACAGCAATGGAGAAATGCAAACATTGTTGTCATTTATAAGAACAACGGTGACAAGGCCATCTGCGGCAATAGTAGGGGCATATCTCTCCTTTCTGTTGCTGGAAAGGTCCTGGTTAAGGTGATGCTTCAGAGACTCACCAGCAACATCTCCGAGCCAATGCTGCCTGAATTGCAGTGTGAATTTAGGAAGAACCGGAGTAAGATCGACATGATCTTCACAGCCCAGCAGCTTCAGGAAAAGTGCCGGAAACAACATCAGGACCTGTTTATGGCCTTTGTTGACCTCTCCAAAGCATTCGACACTGTGCAAAGAAAGCTCTTATGGGATGTCCTCCTTAGGTTTGACTGTCCCAATAAATTTGTTAACATCCTCCGCCAGTTCCACGATGGGATGACTGCTCGGGTAGCCATAGGAGGACAAGAGTCCGAGCCCTTCCTTGTACACACAGGGGTGAGGCAGGGGTGTGTACTAGCGCCAGCGCTCTTTAATATCTTCCTCGTGTGTGTTACCAAGCTTCTCCACAACGAGACTGAAGACAGCAGCAGTGTGGCAGTGGACGTCAGATTAGATGGCAACTTCTTTGACATCTGGAGGCTCCACACAACCACCAAACTCCATAGAGAGCGGGTCCTGGAGCTGCAGTATGCAGACAATTGTGCTCTTGTGGCCCATACTCCGGAGGATCTTCAAACTGTCCTTGCTGTGCCCGTGAGAGCATACAGCAGGATGGGGCTGACTGTCAATACCACCAAGACAGAAGAGGTTTGCCAATGGAGTACCAGTGTCCCACCCACTCTACCTGCCTTCACTGTTGGTGATGAAAATCTGTCAGTAGTGCCATCTTTCAAATATCTGGGGAGCATTCTCTCTGAGGATAGCAGCGTTGACAACGACATCCAGAGCTACATTAAACAGGCATCAGCTGCCTTTGGGAGACTTTGGCGTAGAGCCTTTCAGAACAGGAGCCTTTGTCCCTCCACAAAGGTCGCCATATACCAAGCGGTCTGTGTCACCACCCTCCTTTATAGCTGTGAAGCTTGGGTAACCTACAGCCATCACATCAAGTCCTTGGAGCACTTCCACATAAGCTGCCTCCAGCACATCCTGGGAATTACTTGGCGTGAACGAGTGCCTCACACTGAAATACTTGTAAAGACTAACTGGAGGAGTATTGAGGCCATGATCACCCAGCATCAGCTGCAATGGCTGGGGCACGTGATAAGGATGCCCCCATGCCAGCTACCCCGCAGAGTGTTATACGGCCAGCTACATCATGGTCGACGCTCAGGAGGGCCAAAGAAGTGCTATAAGGATCAGATGAAGAATGCTTTAAGGAAGTGCAAGATCAGACCTGAGGACCTGGAGGAGGTTGCTGATAACCGTACCACTTGGCGACGTACCCACTTGGGACGGGGTTCGTATTCTGGAGTTGGAAAGAACAACCAGAAGACAGCAGAAGAGAGCCAGGAGAAATGCAGCCATGGTTGCCACCACTACCACATATACATGTCCCACCTGCAATAGAGCTTGTGGGTCCAGGATAGGACTGTATAGTCATCAAAGATCTCACCATTAAAGGAGTGGATGTTGTCATCGGATTTCGATGGACAACCGAAGACAAGAGATATAAATATAGATAGATAGATTTTACATATTTGAATTGAGATGTACTCTATATTGAGTTGGAGTTAGTAGCTAAGTAGGGAGGAGTGTAATTCTTACTCTTCACAGACATCCATGAAACAGAAGAAAACCCCAAAGAATAAAGGGCAGAAAATGTTGGAACCCCAAAGCCCCTCCTCCCGTGCACAAGCAACAGGAAAAGCATCAACCCTCCCCCCTCCCCTACCAGCCTCGGCAAAAATCATCAGACTACGCCCCCCCCCCCCCCACCATGCAAGGAATAGCAAAGCCCAGTTGAACTTTTTGACCATGACCTAAAGTCCATCAAAAGTCATTGTTCAGCCCAACAGTTCGACATGCCACAGGCACTCTCTCTGTGACTCGTGTCCCTTAAATGTCGCGATTATGCTCTCTTCTCCTTGCTACCATCTGGAATAAGGTACAGGAGCCTGAAGGCACACACTCAACGATTCAGGAACAGTTTCTTGCCCTTTCTGAACGGGCTATGAAACCACGATTACTACCTCATTATTTCGCTCCCTTTTTTGCACTACATATTTTTTATATTTCTGTTTGTAACTTATAGTATTTTTTATGTATTGCAATGTCCAGCTGCCACAAAACAATGAATTTCATGGCACATGAGCTGTAATAAACCTGATTCTGGTTCCGATTACCTGACTCAACCATTTCCTCTGGCAAGCAGCTCGTTTCACATACTCACCACCCTCTGTGTGACAAAGTTACCCCTCAGGTCCCTGTTAAAACTTTTCCCTATGCCCTCTAGTTTTTATATTCCCTTTCCTTGGTAATAAGACTATGTGCATTCACATGTGTCTAAACTTTAGACACATGAGGTACTGCAGATGTTGGAAATCTAGAACGATACACACACATGTGCTGGAAGAACTCAGCAGGTCAGGCAGTATCTATGGTTGGGAATAAACAGTCAACGTTTCAGGCTGAGATCCTTCATCAGGACTGAAAAGGAAAGGGGAAAGAGTCAGAATAAGAAGATGGGGGGAAGAGGGGAAGAAGTACAAGGAGGCAGGTGATCAGTGAAACTGGGACGGGGGAGGGGGTGATGTAGAGAGCTGGGAAGTTGACTGGTGGAAGAAATAAGGAGTTGGAGAAGGGGAATCTGATAGGAGAGGGCAGAAGACCATGAAAGAAAGGGAAGGAGGAGGAGCACCAGAGGGAGGTGATGGGCAGGTTAAGAACAGAACGTGCACTTTTGCACTCTTTCCAGCTTTACAAAGTCTTCCCTATGTTTCCATGTGCAATTATCACGACCCCCGCCACACACACACAAATGAGGTGAATACCACTTTTGAGTTTTGAGCCACATAAGTTGCTAATTAGTTTTGGCTGTGAGTGCACATCTAGTGCGGGCAGCAATACTTTTTGGTAGCTGGTTGACTCAGTGAAGTAACACTGGCTAAATCCTAAGTGTGAGATTTATAGCATTAACTTTATAATTAGTGTCACTTTGCACCATAAACACGATGCTATGGCAATAAACTGCGTAATTTGCACTTTATCAGAAAGTCTTTGAAGAAAATAATCTTATCAGTAGGGCAGCAGTAGTGTCGGCTAAAGAGAACTAATGCAAAGAGACTAATAAAAATGCAGTCAAAGCATAGTATAATCCTCAAATACACATTTAAATGATCAAAAAGAGCTGATGTCAGGAATAAGAGGTTTTACTTGTGTGGAAAATCTAAAAGCATGGAAAGTAGTCATTGTGTCCAGTGCACCTATGCCATCTGTTCGAAAGAATCATCCAATTAATCACACTCTATGCGCTCTTCCCCAGGTGTAGCCATTTAAACTTTTCCTCTTCCAGTATTTATCCAATTTCCTTTTGAAAGACTTAAGTGAATCCACTTTCAGGCAGTGAATTCCAGGTCCTAATAAGTTGCTGCAAACCATTTTTATTGTGTCCCTTCAGGGTCCTTTGCCAGGCAACTTAAATAGGTTACTGACAACTCTGGTTAAATATGTCTTTGTTACTGATGGCTTCTAGCTATGAAAACAGATTCTCCTTATTTACCGTTTCAAAACTATTCATAATTTTGATCATCTTTAGTAAATCTCTTCCCAACATTCTCTGCTCCAAGGGCTATAAGAACGTAAGACCTAGGAGCTGAATTAGGCCATTTGGTCTAATGAATCTGCTGCTCCATTCGATCATGGCTGATTTATTTTCCCTTTCAATCTCATTCTCATGCTTTCTCCTCGTTACCTTTTAGACCCCTTACAAATCAACCTCTGCTTCAAATATAGCCAATGATATTCTCCACGGCCATCTGTGGCAATGAATTCCCCATATTCACTACACTGCAGCTAAAGTAATTCCTCCTCAACTCTGCTCTACAGGGATATCCTTCTATTCTGAGGCTGTATCCTCTCGTCCTAGACTCTCCTATTGGGAATATCCTCTCCGCGGTCATCTCACGGCCCAACAAGAAGCCCTGGCTGAATGAAGAGGTTTGCTCCCTACTAAAAGCCAAGGATGCTGCCTTCAAGTCCAGTGACAGAGCAGCTGTCAGGGCAGGCAGGGGAAACTTCACCTTGGGCATCAAGAGGGCAAAGACCACTTAAGCACAAAAGGTTCAGGAATACCTGTCTGATAACGATCCCTGGTGAATGTGGCTGGGCATCAAAGGCATTACTGACTACACAAGGAAAAACAGCATCGACTGTACCAGTGACTCCTCCCTTCCTGATGCTCTGAATAACTACTATGCACGCTTTGTGGCATGCAACATGACGCTGGCCACGAATGTTACCCCACTCTCAGGGGAGCAGCCACTGTCTGTAACAGGAGCAGAGGTGAGAAGGACTCTGTGGAGAAACAACCCCCCCTAAGGCTGCTGGGCCAGATAACGTCCTAGGCCGAATACTCAGGGAGTGTGCACACCAGCTCGCCGATGTCGTCATGGATATCTTCAACACTTCACTCATCCAGGCTGCTGTCCCCACAGGCTTCAAATCAGCCACCATCATCCCTGTACCAAAGCACTCCACACCTTCAGAGCTAAATAACTACTGCCCAGTGGCACTGATGCCAATTATCATCCCTAAATAGCTGATAATGGCGCTCCATAATAAAAACTCCATTCTTGCCACATTGGACACTCACCAATATGCTAACTGACAGAAGCACTCTACGACAGATGCCGTAGCATCTGTCATGCACTTGGCCCTGACACACTGAGAGAACAAGGACACTTATGTCAGAATGCTGTTTCTAGATTTCAGTTTGGCATTCAACATTATTGTTCCACAGACCTTGTGAACAAGCTCCTGCTCCTCGGTCTAGGTACACCACTGCTCCTCGGTCTAGGTACACCACTGTGCAACTGGGTGTTAGATTTCCCAACGAACAGACCTCAGATAGTCAGGATGCATAACCGTACCTCTGCCCCCATCATCGGGCACTCCTGGCACTCAACGTCAGTAAGACGAAGAGCTGACTGTGGACTTCAGGAAGGGTAAGACGAAGGAACACATACCAATCCTCATAGGGGGATCAGAAGTGGAGAGAGTGAGCAGCTTCAAGTTCCTGGGTATCAAGGTCTCTGAGGATCTAACCTGGTCCCAGCATATCGATGTAGTCATAAAGAAGGCAAGACAGTGGCTATATTTTATTAGGACGTTTGAAGAGATTTGGCATGTCAACAAATACACTCAAAAACTTCTATAGTTGTACCGTGGAGAGCATTCTGACAGGCTGCATCACTGTCTGGTATGGAGGGGCTACTGCACAGGACCGAAAGAAGCTACAGAAGCTTGTAAATCTAGTCAGCTCCATCTTGGGCACGAGCCTACAAAGTACCCGGGGTATCTTTAGGGAGCGGCGTCTCAGAAAGGCAGCATCCATTATTAAGAACCTCCAGCACCCAGGGCATGCCCTTTTCTCACTGTTACCATCGGGCAGGAGATACAGAAGCCTGAAGGCACACACTCAGCGATTCGGGAACAGCTTCTTTCCCTCTGCCATCCCATTCCTAAATGGACATTGAAGCTTTGGACACTACCTCACTTTTTTAATATACAGTATTTCTCTTTTTGCACATTTAAAAAAAATTATTCAATACATGTAATTGATTTACTTGTTTATTTATTATGTTTTATTTTATTTATTATTAGTGTGGACACGTGGCCAAGTGGTTAAGGCATTCGACTACTGATCTGAAGGTCGTGAGTTCGAGCCCTGGCCGAGGCAGCGTGTTGTGTCCTTGAGCAAGGCACTTAATCACACAGTGCTCTGCGACGACACTGGTGCCAAGCTGTATGGGTCCTAATGCCCTTCCCTTGGACAACATTGGTGTCGTGGAGAGGGGAGACTTGCAGCATGGGCAACTGCCAGTCTTCCATACAACCTTGCCCAGGCCTGTGCCCTGGAGAGTGAAGACTTTCCAGGTGCAGATCCATGGTCTCGCAAGACTAACGGATTTATTATTATTTTTTTTTTCTCTCTCTGCTAGATTATGTATTGCATTCAACTGCTGCTGCTAAGTTAACAAATTTCATGTCCCATGCTGGTGATAATAAACCTGATTCTGATTCCGATTCTTGTGGATACTTGCATCATGTTCTCTGTATTATTCATCCAGCAATGGATACCCTTGAGGGAAATAAGGACAATTGGTTAGGGTAAAAATGGAAAGGAAGGATGTGCAAGGTGAATTGTTATCACTCACAGTTTCAGTACAGCAAAGGATGGGATCTTTGGCCCACAATATTGTGTTGAACTAATTAAACTAATTATTCCTAATTGCATTAATTCCTTCTGCTACCACATGGTCCATATCCTTCCATTCTCCGTAGTTTCGTATGTCTATCTAAGAGCCTCTTAAAAGCCTCTGTCATATCTGCCTTCACTATCATCCCTGGAAGCACTTTCCAGGCACCCACCCCCCACTGCGTAAAACACCCGCCCTGCACATCTCCCTGAGACTTTACTCCTTTCACTTTAAATGCGTGCATTAGCCGTTTCAACCCTGTGAAAAAGATACCGAGTATCTGTACCTCCCGTAATTTTTATAAACTTCTATAAAGTTTCTGCTGCTCCAGAAAATAACTTTAGTTTGTCCAACCTCTCCCTACTGTACCTGCTGTCTAATCCAAGTAGCATCCTGGTAAACCACTTAGGTGCCCTGTCCAAAGCTTTCACATCCTTCTTCATTTTTAAATCTTTTTTATTAATTATTATTGAAAATCAACAAAAAAACATTAAAGTAATCAAGTCAACATGTCAATATGTACAATAAGAATTAAATTATGAAATAACTGATTAACAAAGCTAAACAATATATCAATAATTATAAGAAAAAACAAAATGTTAAAACTATTTTTTTTGGAAAAAAGAAAGAAGGAAAAAAGAACCCCTACTAACTAAAACAAATAAAAACCCTACTAACAAAAAAAAACCCATTGGGAGCACGACCCCAGAGCTATACGCCATACAAGCTTCCATAAAAGAAAAACATCAATCCACCAACTCAAATCCATTTAAACAAGAATCAGAAGGGGACCATCTTAATTAACTCAAATCAGATGATAGTAGTGGGCAAAAGAACCCCACCTTTTCTCAAAGTCAAATCGAGGATCAAAAGTTCGACTTTTGATTTTCTCCAAACTAAGACAGAACATCACCTGAGAGAACCATTGTATCAAAGTGGGAGCAGAGACATCTTCCCATTTCAATAAAATAGCCCCTCTGGCCAATAATGTGACAAATGCAATTACATGTTGGTCTGATATAGAAATACCATGAATATATTGAGGGATTCTACCGAACAAAACTGTCAATTTATTAGGTTGTAAATCCTTCTTATACATCCTTATACATCTTGTATATCCTTCTTATAATGGGCAAACAGAATTGAATACGATACTCCAAATGTGGCATAACCAGAGTTTTATAAATCTGCAACATTAACTTCCTGACTCTTGAATCAATATACCACAAGAGATTCTGCAAATGCTGGAAATCCAGAGTAACATACACAAAATGTTGGAGGAACACAGCAGGTCAGGCAGCATCTACGGACCGGAGTGGTCAACATTTGAGGCTGAAGGGTCTTGGCCTCCAGCACTGTGTGTGCCTGTGTGTGTGTGTGTGTGTGTGTGTGTGTGTGTGTGTGTGACTCTTAAATTCAGTGCCTTTTGCACAGCTATTTAAAGCAGAGGTTGATAGGTTGATATGTTCTTCTTCTCCGTGGATTGTCACCTTGTCGTGGTGGAGAAGCTTGTGTGGTCCTGTGATCCCGAGAGCAATGCCGTCTGGAGCTATGCTCCTGGTAGGGTCACCCATGGTGGTAAGGTTGAGGGTGAGGTCCCTGACAAACAACAATCTAACTAAGACCTCAGTGGTGGAACAGGCAGATGAAGTTACTTCAAACTCAACGGCTCTGAAAGCGGATGAAGGCTGCAACAAATCCAACAGCTCCAATCATCATGGCTTCCATGCCATTGGAATCAGTTGGTTGATTTGTGAAGTATCGTGTGCTTCTTGGAGTGCAACATCAAGTACATGTTAAACAAATACACGCACAGGTGTCTTCACTCTGTGGGCCACTTCTTCAGAAAAAAGACCATTATCCTCGACCTCGAGGGATAGCCACGACAACGACAATGACGACGATGATGACGATATGTTCTTGATTAAGAAGGGCATCAAAGGTTATGGGAAGAAGGCAGGAGAATGGAATTGAAAAAGGTAATATATCAGCCATGATGGAACGCACAGAACTGGCTCAAAAACAGAAAACAATGAGTTATGGTGCGAGGATAATTTTCACACCTAGAAGATGTTAAAAGTGGGGTTCTGCAAAGACTGGTTTTGGGGCCACTGCTATTTTTAATTTACATTATTGATTTGGATGAGCACATAACAAATAAACTAGTAAAGTTTGCTGATATCAGAAATTCAGGGGGATAGGCTGATAACATTCAGGCAACAGAATCAATACAGTTAGATCTAAAAAAAAAGTCCAGATGTGGGCAGATAAATGGCAGGTGAAATTTAATGTAAGTAAATGTAAAATATTACATATAGGAAGTAGAAATATTTGACAGAAATATATAATGGCGGGGGGGTCTTGAGTTAAAAAGTGCACTGTATAAGGAGGATTTGGACATCCTGGTAGACTCATCACTATCAACATCTAGACAATGCACAGAAGCGATTAGGAAGGCCAACAGAATGCTGGGCTATATAATGCGCTTGGTGGAGTTAAAGTCAAGAGATGTTCTTCTTAAGCTGTATAATGTGCTTGTGAGGCCACACTTTGAATACAGTGTACAGTTTTGACCTACATATATGGTGAGAGATGTGAATGCACTGGAGAGGGTTCTGAGGAGGGTGATGAGACTCATTCCTGGTCTGCAGGGTGTGAGCTATGAAGGAAGGTTGAAAGAATTAAATCTTTTTTAGCCCAGGTGGACATAGAATGAGAGGAGACACGATAAAGGTGTTCAAAATCGCCGCGGATATAAGTAAGATGGATGCCAGCTTCTACTTCAAAATTAATCCATCAATGAGGACATGGGGCATAGGTGGGGATGGTTAAAGGGAGATTTCAGATTGACATCAGGAAGCATTTCTTTACACAGTGAATTGTGGACACGTGGAACAAACTACCTAGTTGTTTAGTTGAGAGTAGTACCTTAGAGACTTTCAAATCTAAACTCGACAGTTATTTCAACACATTATGTGAATGGGAATTTGGCAAGCTTTGTTCTAATGTTCTAATGATAAACCTGATTCTGATATAGATCTCTATTGTGGACTGAGAGTGGGAAGGGGGCAAAGAGAAGGGAATCATGGTTGGGAAAAGGGGAAGGGGGAGGGGAGGGAGCAGGAAGAACCAGAGAGACATTCTGTAATAATCAATAATCCAATTGTTCGGAATCAAATGACCTTGCCTGGTGCCTCAGGGCTGGGTGTGTCTGTACCCCCCCCCCCCCACACCTGTCCCACACCCCTTCCGCGGTGCTCTATCCTCAGCATTCCCAAAATCCTTTAGTAGATTTACGAACTCCCTCTGTGCTCCACTTTGACAAATACAGTACTGCACGAAAGTCTTAGGCACCTTAGCTATATACAGTATATGTGCCTAAAATTTTTACACTGTACTTACAGAAGCTCCAAGCAAGGACGAAATTAATATTTGCTTGGTGAAACACAATTTCAGAAAGAACAATGAGAATGGATTTGTTTAAGGTAAATTATGTCTGACTAACTTGATTGAGTCCTTTGAAAGAATAATTGTGAGGGTTTGATACGGTAAATGTATATTTGGACTTCTAAAATTGCTTTTGATAATAGTCTTATCTGGAAGGTAGGAGTACAAAGTATAAAAAAGACAATGGGTAATAATTGGCTAAGGGAAAAGAGGCGAAGAGTAATGATGTACAGAGATTCTTGTGATTGGAGATACATATATATTGGGGTTTACACTAGGGATCTGTATTAGGAAATTACTTTTCTCGTTAACTGGAATAAGTTTGCCTTGGGTATGAGTAGAGGGTACAATTTGAAGCTCGCTGATGAAACCGAAATTAATAGTGTAAGAAACAGTGGGTATTACAGGAGGTTTCAGCAGGAGGTGGGCAAACTTTAATGAGCTGAAGTATAGCACATTCATTTAAATATGAGTTTAAAGTCAGATACTTTAGAAGGAAAAAAATACGCGGGGAGAATCTGGAACTATTTTTAAAGAAACATGTGGGAGTTTAAGCCCAGAGGATTCATACATATTCACAAGTCTGAAGGTGGAAGAGCAGGTTTACACAGTTTAAGAATGTGCATGGGATTTACGGCTTTGCAAATAAGGACGCTAATACAATATGAAAAAAAATATTCATACTAAACCTTTAGCAGCACTCAGGTGTGAGAGTGTGGAATGAGCTGCCATTGCAAGTGGTGCATGCAAACTCGACTTCAACATTAGAGAAGCTTGGCTAGGTACATGGATGGTATGGGTACGGATGGTTATGGGCCTGGTGCATGTCGATGGGACTAGGCAGTTTAAGTGGCTAGGCATGGACAAGATGGGCCAAATGGCCTGTTTCTGCACTGTATTTTTCTACGACTATGACTAACAAACTTTCAGAAGAATGGAAGATTCAGGGTTTTTTCTGAAGGTAAATATAATGAGGAATATGGGGAGTCAGGAGATGTTATGATTGTTGTTGGATCAGAGATAAGTGAACTGAAGAGACACAAGAAATTAGGGGTGACTAAGCGGAGAAGCGATTTCTTCTGCCATTGGGATCCAAGAATTGGCAAAAGCACCAGATGAGATTTTTGTTTCGCACAAATTCTAAAACATACACACTGAAAAATTGTCACAAGCAGCTTCCATGGGAATTTCCATGGGAATTCCATGGGAGTGTTCCCGCAACCAATGATCTCACTTAAAGTACTCTTTATCTTGTTATTTGATATCTTCGTTATTTATGGTTATTTATTTATATTTGCATTTGCACATTTTGTTGTCTTTTCTGCTCTTCTTGATCTTTCATTGATGCTGTTATAGTTATAATTCTATATATTTGCTCTCACTGTAAAAATTACTTTGAACTTTCACAAAGCAATTGAATATACATATATTGAAAACCAATTTACAGTTTTTTGGGAAAATGCTAGGATTTAAGACTAAATTGCTTAGCATCCAAACAGCTGATCCCTGTGCTAAAAAGCCCTTTGATTCGACTTGGAAATGAGTGAAATTTCCACTCACTGAAAGGAGTTTGTACGTTCTCCCCTGTATGCGACCATATAGGTTTTCTCTAGGTGCTCCAGTTTTCTCCCACGTTCCTAAGACACATGGTTAGGGTCAATGAGTCACTAGGTTGGCACTGAAAGCAGGGCAGCACTTTTGAGCTGCCCCCAGGACAATCCTCGCCGACTGGATTTGACGCAGATGATACATTTCACTATACGTTTCGATGTACATATGACAAAAGTGAATCTTCAAATCTGATAGGGGTGTCTATTTAACCATCAGGGTTCAACTAAATGAACCTAATCCTTTGGCTCATCTTTTACATTTATTTATTTTCCAGAATTGGTCACTGGGGAGTATTACAGAGCGAAAATCCTGGAGTACGTTCATCGCTTCAAATCCCCACCACCATTGTAATACACACAAAACACGTATGTAATTGTTGCTTTGATTCCATAACTCAGGGTTATTTCTTGCTTTTAATGTTTCCAGTCCATTAGGCAGTGATAAGGGGAGATTGAAAATAATTTTTATAAATTACTCATAAATAGCTCTTAAGAAGAGTCTGAGTCAGACCTTTTTTGAGGAAGTTTAGGCCATTAACTTTCTTTAGGCTCCTTGTGTTGTTTAAGATTTACCAAGCAGTGCAGAAAACATACATAGAATTATCACAGTGCTGCTTTGCTTCCATAATTTGAGGTTTAGGATTGCCTAAACTCCCGGACTTTCCCGGAATTGCTAGCAATTGAAATCAAAGTCAAGTTTATTGCTGTGTGCACAAGTACAGGTATGCACGTGTGCTATGGAAAACTTGCAGCAGTGCAGCAGTATCACAGACACTGAACATTATTGAGGAAGCATTCACAAAAGGTAGGCATAGATTGTGCTTAGTTCCAAGACTCTGCTGTAAAGAATCTAGAAGGAAGATCAGAGAGATTTTAAAATATATTGCAGCCAACATTCTCTCTAAGGAGTACGTGCACACACATTTTTTTGCTACTAGCGCACAAAGGAATTTAAACTGCACACAAAAGGTCGTCACCTCCTACCCTGTTGGCATGTTAAATATATTTCATGATTGTACAGAATCACATTTCCTTTTGGCTTCTGATATGCATGGTGCTGACAACGCAGAGCTTGCGATGATTTGTCTGCAGATTTTAGAACTGGCTTATTTATACTGTTTTTATTGAAGAAATTATTCAGTGCACACATGCTGCTGTCACTGTGCAAAAAATTGCACAGCACAAGATTTTTGCGCACACTGGTCATTACAAAGTAGAGGGAACATTGACTGCAGTAGAACTTTAAATCAATTTTAAAGGCACTAATGCACAAAATGATATCATATTTTCAATGTACCCACCCCTGAAATTTGGCTCCATTGACTACTTGTTTCAGAAGCAGAGATCAATGTGCATAAATTAAAACTATGCACTTAGCGCAAACAACAGACTATCAATTTCATTTTCACACTATTGTGGGTTTTCTTAGAACTCTTATTTATTGATTTTAAAAATACTGTTCAACTAACAACCAAGGATCGTGCAATTGGGTCTTATCAGTCTGTTCGCTTTCCAATGGAGATGGGACCAGCACCATGACTATTGTCCTCGGCATCCAGTGTCAATAGCTTGGAGTTGGCTAGGGATTGTGAAATCATCAACCAGTCAGAGCTGGCAATATCAATGCAAGGTGGTATAGCTCCAAGACAAAGCAGTTCTGAACCAGAAAAAGTCACGCTAGGATGGGTTAATTTGACAGATATAATAATTTGACACAATAAATACCCTGCCTCACCTCCCAGCCACAGAAGTCCTACTATCAGATTGTTTAAACTAATTTCTCATCTACAGCAGGAGATTGAAAAGAAATAAAAAAGTTAGATTTTATTGATTTTCATTGTCTGTCCTAATGGCCCCAATCATATTTCTACTGCTCCTTCCTGTAAAGCTAAACCAGGCTCGTCGTTAAATGCAAATTAACAACCACTTGCTATTATTTTCGGTTCTCCTTGACCCATTTTTAAAATATTTTCTTAATGCAACTTTGTAACCTGGATACGAATGTAACCTGGAGAGGGATGGGCTCTACCAGGTTTCAGATGTCCATGATGAGCACACCAAAGAGCTGGTGCAAAGCTTGTCATAACAGTGCCCCGACGACTCCACCAGGAGTTAAGGGCGCAAGAAGAAGAAGAAGAATACAATTTTTGCTTTGCAGTATTTGATCCCTTTTGTCATTTGTGCATTCCTGTCTTTACCCTTTGATGTAATTTTTATTCTTTTTGCTTTTCTTTCTTTCTTTATAATCCTGATTTTTGATTTTATCCCCCACTCATCTCAGCATCCCCTCAAAACTAATCAATAAGCTTCAAGACCTTGGCCTCAATACCTTCGTGTGCAATTGGATCCTTGACTTCCTCACTTGCAGACCTCAGTCAGTTCAGATCGGCAACAACATCTCCAGAATCAGTGTCGACACAGGTGCAGCACAAGGCTGTGTGCTTAGTCCCCTGCTCTACTCGCTTTATACTTATGACTGTCAGCTAATCACAGCTCCAATGCCATATTCAAGTTTGCTGGTAACACCACTCATGTTGGCCGAGTCAAAGGTGGTGATGAATCAGCATATAGAAGGGAGATTGAAAATCTGGCTGAGTGGTTCCACAACAACATCTTCTCACTCAATGTCAACAAGATCAAGGAGCAGATTATTGACTCCAGGAAGAGAAAACCAGAAGTGCATGGGATCAGAGGTGGAGAGGGTCAGCAACTTTAAATTCCTCAGTGTTATCATTTCAGAAGATCTGCCCTAGGGCCCAGTGCATATGAGTAATTATGAAGAAAGCACAGCACTGCCTCTACTTCCTTAAAAGTTTGTGAAGATTCGGCACAACATCTAAAACCTTGACAAACTTCTATATAGACGTGGTGGAGAGTATATTGACTGGTTGCATCACAGTCTGGTGTTAAAGCACCAATACCCACGAGCAGAATATCCTACAAAAAGTAGTGGATATGGCCCAGTCCATCATGGGTAAAGCCCTCCCCAATATTGAGCACATCTACACAGAGCACTGTTGCAGGAAGCCAGCATCCATCACTAAGGATCCCCACCATCCAGGCCATTCTCTCTTCTCACTTCTGCCATTCTGAAGGAGCCTCAGAACCCACACCACCAGGTTCAGGAACAGTTATTGCCCCTCAACCATCAGGCTCTTGAACCAGTGGGGATAACGTCACTTACTCCATCACTGAACTCTTCCCAAAACCTACAGACTCGCTTTCAAGGGCTCTTTATCTCAAGTTCTTGATATTTATTGCTTATTTATTTACTATTATTACTTATTTTTTTTCTTTTGTACTTGTACAATCTGTAGCTTTTGCACATTGGTTGTTTCCTCATCCTGTTGGGTGTGGTTTTTCATTGATTCTATTGTGTTTTTTTGGATTTACTGTGTATGCCTAAAAACAAATCTCAGGGTTGTATATGGTGACATATATGTACTTTAATAATAAATTTACTTTGAACTTTGAACTTCTCCAGCTTCTTTTCCCCCTCCTGACCACTTTCCCTGATAGCATGTTTTTTATATATAACCCATGGTATTTCCATTTTTGGTCATTTTTCTGAAACACATGGATCACTATTCAATTCCAGACATATCGTCTGACCATGATTTTCAGAATGTGTTGGCATTTACAATTTACCATTGACAATAGTCTTGTTCTCCCCCGCTAAGGACTAGGTAATAGGATGTTCTTTCACTTGGTAGTAGAGAGCTAGAGACTCGGCAGAAGGCCTTTTAGGCCATAAGACATAGTAGGAGAATTTGACCATTTGGCCCATTGAGCCTGCTCTGACATTCTATCATAGCTAATTTATTATCCCCCTCAACCCCATTCTCCTGCCTTCTCCCCACAAACTTTGACACTCCTCCCAATCAAGAACCTATCAACCTCCACCTTAATTATACTGAATGACAGCCTCCACAGCTGTCCATGGCAATGAATTCCACAGATTCATCACTTCCTCCGCATCTCTGCTGTAAAGAGACACCTTTGTACTATGAGGCTGTGCCCTCTGGTCCTGGACTCCTGCACTATAGGAAACATCCTTTCCATGTCCACTCTATCTAGGCCTTTCAAAATTCAATGGGTTTCAATGAGGTCCCTCTCTTCTTCTATTCTCCAGCTACTGCAGGCCCAGAGCCATCAAAGGCTCCTCATACTTCAACCCTTTCATTCCCAGGATCATTCTCACAACCTCCTTTGGATCCTATTGGATGCCAGCACATCCTCTCCTAGACAAGGTGCCCAAAACTGCGCAGCATATTTCAGGTGTGGTTTGACCAATGCCTTATGAAGATTTAAGATTGAGTTGAGAAGGAGTTTATTTTTTACTTCTATGTAACCATCTACACCAGGAGTTCCCAACCTTTTTATAAGCCAAGTTCACTAAGCAAGAGGTTCATAGACCCCAGGCTGGGAACCCTTGATATAAATAGAGGCTTATGAATTTCAATTAGTATATTAATTACTAGGATTGCTGATACTGAAGCAATCAAGCTGTATTCCAACAAGATGGAAAATGATGACAAGTTCAGCCATGATTTTATGGAATGGAGGACATGATCTGTTCTCTTCCCACATCACATTTTGACTAATACCAGTACAAGAACATAGTTATGTGGAGCTTGCTGGCTTCCTCCAGCAGATCCCTAGATTGTGTTGGTTGTTGATGCAAATAACACATTTCATTTTATGTTTCGATGTACGTATGAAAAGTAAATAAATCTGACTCTTAAACATAACTGGTTTTGGAGAACTCTTAAAGGAAGGAGACACCTTCATTTATGTATAATTTTGTGAAATTGTATGGATGCTACTGTGCCTTTGTTATTGGAGATACAGCTGAACACGAAGAGTCTGATTATTTCAATGTCCACCTTGGTATTAGAATTCATACTGAGAGCCATAGGTTAATGGGCTCAAATGGGCTCATGTGCATGAGCATTAAATAGAGTGTGACATTCCTAGCACAGCGCTGAGTAACCTCTATGCTTCCTGAGGTGATGAGAAAGATAACATGGAATTACTTCAAATGAGTTAATCATCAGTAGGCCGGCTGATATTTATCTCTCAATTTAATATCACTAAAGCAGATTTTTTTCTGTTCTTTGACATACTGTTAAATGTAAAACAAATTTTTTTCTGAAGTTTGTTTCCCTGCATCTGAATGTCAGTGTAGACCGAAGTGTGGTGCACAAGTGTGTAAGAAATCGGGGTTCAAGTATCAGATTGGCATCTTATGGGCAAATTAACACTTTGTATCTTGTAATTGTAACTCCACCATGGATGGTCCCAAACCCGGTCGCTAATGGAAGAGGGCTAGCATCCCATCCCATAAAAATCCAGAGCTATAGAAACAGCAACAGAAGCTCCAAAAGGCCCCAGAAGCTCAAAAGGCCCCATTCCTGGGAGAGGAAGGATCTTCACCTAGAATACGTATGGAGTGTGATGAAAGCAGAAACCACAGGCACAATCAAACTTCCATCGGCCAAGGACAGAGGACTCTGTTGGGCTGCTTACCATGTCCTATGCCCCAATTACAAGATTATTTGAGAAGAATAATCTTATAGTTGTGATTATGTTTGACATTGGTAGCAAAGCAATTTGGAATATCCTGAGGCTGTAGAATCTTATATTGAAAAATGACTTTCCCAAACAGGGATATTGAGAACCAGAATTATATGTTATAAGCAAAGGTTATGGTTTGGGGCATCAGGTTCTTCAAATAAAGTCTTCTGTTTATTCACCTTCTAACCAGTAACATATTGGTTACAAAGAACAGAAAAAGAATCTCTGGGGTGTATATGGTGACATATTAAGTACTTAATTTGAACTTTTCCCTGTTTGCTCTTCCTTTTTCACTTCATGAAATCCCTTAGGATCTTCTCCTTTGTTAACTGCAAGTTGTTACAGTGTTGGTTCCTGTTGGTCAAATGTTCTCCAGCATCTCAACCAGGTCAGTGAAATACAGCGTGGTCAGACTATTCTGACCTGACCCTTGTAAAGTTTATCATCCATTATCCATGACATCTGACAGGCTGAAGATGTGAAGCAGGAGCTTTGTCTATTCTTCCCTAAATTTACAGCTTCTGACTTGCCATTCTAGCTGAGCTTGTCTTGCTCATGCCTGAAATCAAAGCAGGATGACCAGTAAAGACCAGTGGAAATAGTTTCAACAGAAGGGAACTGTGCATATAGTTAAAAAACAAAATAATTACAGGTTGGGTCAGAGAGCTGGCATGAACCTGATGGGTACAATGGCCTTATTCTGTGCTGTATGTAATGTTCTATTGATGGTGTGGCCTAAAGCTAGGACGTCATATGAAATTTTACAGAGCAAAAGGGAGAGCTGGATAAGCTTATGGAGAAGAATGCTGAGCTGAGGTTGAATATCCTGCCATCAATGTTGGGCAGAGGTATAAGGAGGGGAGGTAAAGAATATCGAGAACAGGGAGGCTGCATCATGGGCAGAACCTTCTCTGCCATCTTCAAGATGCTGCGGCTCAAGTAAGCGGCATCCATCATTAAAGATCTTCACCACCTGGGACTTGCCTTCTTCATCTTACTACCATCAGGGAGTGAGGACAGGAGTCTGAAGAGCAACACTCAGTGCTTCTTCCCCTCATCCATCAGATTTCTGAACTGTCCATAAATTCATGAACTCTACCCTCTTTTGCCCTATTTATTTGTTTTTTTTGGGTGGCGGGGTGGAGATTTGTCTCTACCAAAATGTGCTCCTTTCCTCTGCTAGCCTGCACGTCACCCTTGGGCAAGGTGTAGCACTTGCTTACCCGTGCCCGCCCCCCCACAGTCAGGATCACGTGAAACTATGGGAACAGGTCAAATGAACAGCTGGCACATAAAACAAATCCTGCTTTATGACCACTGATGCCAGGCAGACAATCTCTGAGGAGTATTGATAATGGCTGGGGTTACCTGGCTTCTAAAGACACTGTCCAGAAGAAGGCATGGCATACCACTTGTGTAGAAAAATTTACCAAGAACAGTCATGGTCATGGAAAGACTACGGCCACCCACGTCATACGACACGGCACATAATGAAAAAACACTTTATTTTATAATTTACAATAATATGATGCTTTCAAATGTACTGCTGTCACAAAACAACAAATGTCACAACACACACAAAATGCTGGAGGAACTCAGCAGGTCATCTAAGGAAATGAATTTCAGGTCAAGACCATTCATCACATCATACAGTATGTCCATGATAATAAACCTGATTCCGATTCCTCTTTAGTAAGGAGCGGGTGAAGTTGTGTTGGGATACATGATATAAGTAAGCCATTAGGTGTGAGGAGAATATTTATGTGCTCTTGTCTGACTGATGGACTTTGTGCTGGGACAGTGTGATAATATTTGTTAAGATGTTCTGGAGTTATGCTATATGGCAAATATTAATTTCAACTGCAACTAGTCTTCAAATCTGAATGTGGAATGTAGATTGTGTTTAAAATGCAGCTCAGAACGATGGTCTTCCTGGAGCTGCAAACTGGGGTTGGTTTCAAACCAGGAAACGTGCATTCAGCTGAGATGTCTGCACATGCATGAATGCAGCTCAGAAACAGAACTGATTAACACGTATTTCGGGTGTGCTGGAGCGTAGATCTAAGTGTTGGAAATTATGTGCAACACAAAGGAATCATTATGAATGCATTGTAACTATAGAAATTGACCTGTTGTTACCTTTGTTCTTTTACATATTGGGTCAGGAGACCTCTACTTCTAAGAGTGTCTCCAGTATGATGCCTGCTTGCTTTGCTGAAGAAAGACTTCTATGTCCACCAGCTTCAGAGTCTCTCCAGTGACTTCGTTCACTGTCACAGTGATATTCACAAATGCAACCAATTGCTCAGCGAGTCTGTGCTTGCACAATTCTAACAGTGGAGCTCCTTCAGCTGTGTCCCCTAACAACAGGCTCTACATATGGTGCCTTCTACCATTTGCAGTAATTAGCTTTGATTTTTCCCTTTTGTTTCACGGCTCGATTTCCTAAACCTATCACAAAATTTAATCCAATTTCAGATGTAACAGAAAAACAAATAATTTAAAACACAAGTTAAATGAACAAATTTTACAGGCAATTAATTTATCAAGCAGCTATTCATATAAATAATTCAATAGTCAATATAAAATACTTTAGAAAGGAATGTTCTTTCTGTACATTGTAGGACTAATCTTGTAAGAATTTATATGTTAATTTTTGATCTTGATTGTTTAATGGACAGTATAGCACCAGCTATTTTGAGTATCATATATCAAAATCCATCATCCCTGTCAGGCGATGTGGATTAATACATAGGCCACTCTTTCTCAATCTTATTTCCTCTCAGCTTTCTTATCATTCTGTATTTTGGGAATTCATCATTTTTAAGAAATTCTGTTCTCAATCTTTATTCTACTGCATTGTTCCTTACACTTTACATACTTTTTTTCTGTCTTTTCATTGATCTCTCAATATTTTCATTAAGGAATTATTAACAATGTAATATAATTTAATGAAAGATAAGAAAAAATAGTGACAGCTGAATTATAACTTTATGAATAATGAATACTAATATTTGCTCAGTTGATAGCACTCTTGCCTTTGAGTAAGAAGACTACAAGTTCAAGTTTACTCCAGAGACTTAAGCCAGAAAGAAAGTTGGCTGACTCTGCCAATATAATATTGAGGGAGGTGCTATCTTTAGAATGAGGCATGAAAGCTCTCTAAGATGGCCTTGTGGATTCTCACAGAAAATTTTCAAGGGAAAGCTGAAGAGTTAGTCTTATTATCTGTCCAATATTTATTTCTTAATCTACATCAAAGTTTAAAGTACAGTTATTATCTTATGTATGGATACATTTTACAACTTTGAGATTTTTCTCCTTACAGGCAGTCACAAAACAAAGAAAGCTTAAAAGAACCCATTAAAAAAAAAGTCTGTCAAACACCCGAACACATTTGTGAAGCCAGGCATCACTGCATCTGGAGCAGACCACAGCTTCAGTTCAGTGCAGAGCTGAGTAAATGCTGCAGAGCAGTGAGCAGAACCAGCCTCACCTCACCTCCAGTTTCGACACTCTGACCTTTTCAATCTGGCCTGGCTCTTAAGTCATCCAAATATCATGTCGTTCCTTGCACTTGGAATGCTCTGAGGCCTGAACCCCGCTGCCAGGACTCAGCCTGTACCCGACCTTTTCAATTCAGCCTGGCCCTTAAATCGATCAGACACGGGGACTTTCCTCACTCACGGGGATATCATGACTTTGCTGCAACTGCCTCCTCCTTTGCTCACCTCAACCATACCTTCCCTGTGCCTCCGCTCGCCTCAGCTTTCCTCAATCATTTCTCACCTGCGACTCTGCCTCTGCCACTGCCACCGCTCACCTCTCCATTGTTAGCATTGATTGTTATTAATATAATGGTATTAATAAGGGATTTTGTAGTTTTCTTTGTTTTGTTTTTTGCCACTGATAAGTAATCCTGCGCATCACCAGTGCCATCTCAACCCAGACAAAGACAGTTTATTTCTTCTGTCACCATTTCATTTACGGGAATCTGGGCAAACTGATTTTCTATGGTGGAAGAGGAACTATTCTTTATTGTAAAGTGCCTGAGGCCAAGAGATGCTGTAAAGATCAAAGATTGTGGTGGTCAGCACTATCATGTTTGCTGTTGTGTGCTGGGGCAGCAGGCTGAGGGTGGCAGACACCAACAGAATCAACAAACTCATTCGTAAGGCCAGTGATGTTGTGGGGATGGAACTGGACTCTCTGACAGTGGTGTCTGAAAAGAGGATGTTGTCCAAGTTGCATGCCATCTTGGTCAATGTCTCCCATCCACTACATAATGTACTGGGTGGGCACAGGAGTATCAAACTTTATAACTCCTCCCTTGGAGGGTCAGACACCCTGAGCCAATAGGCTGGTCCTGGACTTATTTCCTGGCATAATTTACATATTACTATTTAACTATTTATGGTTTTATTACTATTTATTATTTATGGTGCAACGGTAACGAAAACCAATTTCCCCCGGGATCAATAAAGTATGACCATGACTGTGACTATTAGCTTTATTTGTCACACATACATTGAAACATGCAGCGAAATGCGTCATTGGTATCAACGACCAACACAGTTAGAATTTGTGCTGGGGGGCAGCCCACAACTGCTGCACTCTCTGGTGCCAACATAGCATGCTCACAACTCACTAAAACTAACCCTAACAGCATGCCCATGGAAAGCGGAGCATCTGGAGGAAACTGATGTAGTTACAGGAAGAACGTACAAACATCTTACAGATAGCAGCGGAAATTGATTGACGATCGCTAGCACTTTAAGGCGACGAACTAACCAATAAGGTACTGTCCCACTCCTGTAACTTCCCATATCCTTGACTCAGACTCATTCTTCTCCACCACCTCCTCCCTTGATCCACAACTTCCAATCGCAATTTTCCACATAACTTAACCATACCTTGATCTTTCCAGTTCTTTTCAATATAGGAGAAGCTTATTATTGGTAGTTAGACCTTCCCTCTTGCACACGATCTAAGAGGCCTGAGTGCCACAAATGGTACCCACAGCTACAGATCTCACAAGGTTTGAGAACACAGAACATTGTGCCAACATTTTATCCTACTCTAAGATCAATCTAACCCTTACCTCTTATATAGCCCTCCATTTTTCTATCATCTACAGTGTGTGCCTACCTAAGAGTTTTTAACATCTCCTTAATGTATCTGCCTCTATCACCACTTCTGGTAGACCATTCCATGCACCCATCACTCTCTGTGGAAAGAAGCTTACCTCGGAAATGTTTCTGGTTCTAGGAACCACAAATACACCATCCTTTTAGACATGCTTGTGAACTTGAACAGTCAGTTTACTGGGATACTGCTTCTTTCCAAGGAAGTTTGGAATACTTGGTTGGGCTTCCATAGATGGAATGTGATCAGCAAATGCGATCTCCCATTGCACATTTTGTGAAAATTCAACTGCTACAAATAATTCAATAGTATTTTTTCCCAAATTTGCCATTAATTAGAATTAAACATTTGGGAAGTAAATAATCTATTTACTTTCCAGTGTAAATAAGTGCATACTCTGGAACATTGGAAGATGCCCTGTTATTTTGCTGTCCTTGCTACTCTATAGATTTGCTGAGTATGCCCACAAGAAAATTAATCTTAGGGTTGTATATGGTGACATATATGTACTTTGATAATAAAATTTACTTTGTACTTTGTATTAATTATATCTCACTCTGGTAATAAAGTGGGAATTTAACTGATACTAAAATTTCGTTATAATTCTCTTGATTTCCAGCCAGATGATTATATTTGCAACTATCAATGAGAAAACATGATGGCCAGCAGGTAATACAAGACTGTGTTGGATTAGGGTGTAGAATTGTTATTTTTCTTGTACTTTTAACTTTTCTATGCTTGCTTGTATTTTTATATAATCACATACATACATATGATTGTTCAATAAAATTTTCTAGCAATTACAGTACAGTTGCTTTTGTATTTTTCTAGAAAATTCTTAGTTTTCAATAACAGCTATAATGACAGTTAAATGTGGCTGTTTTAGAGGTTACCTGTTATCATGGGACTGTGTTACCTCTAGTATGAGATGACCGTGGCTGCTTTTTCCTTTGTCTTTTCTTTGTTCTCTCGTCAAGTTTTTCTTTGCTCTCAAAACACTTAACAGAATTCCTAGAAATCTGCTTTGTGCCTGCCTCATTTTTAACTTCTGAAGACCATTTAGGTTGCAACCTAACAACTGTAAGGAAGTGAAATATGCAGCTGTCGTGCCGATGTTGGAAAGTGTCAAAATAGTCAGTTCAATTTTCAAGCTTATAGATATCTGGATATCTCAAAAAGTCCAAGTGCCATATTTGGTGCTAGGTTACAAACAAATAACAAACCACTCCGCCTCCCAAACCTGTTCCACTTCAGAATTTCATCATGGCTGACCTTCTCTTCAACATTTACTTATCTCTTCATTCCCTCACTCTCTTTGCCTTATGTTATTTTGATCAAAATAACAATCTAGAATACATCTTCTCCACAGCTCTTTGAGAAGATGTATTCTAGTTTTACATTATCTGTTCTGTGAAAAACATTTTGATCAAATATCTACAGCCTTTTGAGAAGAAGGTGAAGTCTAGCTTTATACTACTTGTTCAGTGCAAAATATTTTGATCAAATATCCACAGCCTTTTCAGAAGGTGAATTCTAGTTTTATATTGGCTGTTCTGTGAAAAATATTTTGATGAAATACCCATAGACTTTTGAAGAGGTGAAGTCTATTTTTATACTACCTGTTCTGTGAAAAATATTTTGATCAAATATCCACCGACTTCCGAGAATGTGGACTCCAGTTTTATACTACCTGTGCTGTGGAAAAAAAATCCCAAATCCACTTCAGGTTGGTTCAATGTTTTAATGATTCCATTTAACATCAGAGAATGTATACAGTATACAACCTGGAATTCTTACTCTCCACAGGCATCCACGAAACAGAAAAACCCCAAAGAATGGATAACAGGAGACAGGCAAGAACCTCAAAGCCCCCTCACCCCTCCCACGCACAAGCAGCAGCAAAGGCATCAACCCTCCTCTCTCCGCCCTTCCACTCCCCACACTTATTCCAGCAGAAGGCAACAGCTGTCCCACCACCCACCATGTAAGCAACAGTAAAGCCCCCAAAGAGAGATGTTAATCTACAGTTCATCAAAACCACTGTTCACCAAACAGCTCGACGTCCAACAAGGGTGAGAGAGGTATCACTCCTCTCTAATTCTAACATCTCCAATTTGTTTGCCTTGTCTTTCAGTATAATTAGTTTTTCTGCATTGATCCCATTGAATTGAATAAGAGAGAAAGAGAGTGATAGATGAAGAAAGAGGGAATACCTTTTATTATCCTACACACTCAATCAGATCACTCCTCAATCTTCTACAGTCAGGAAGATGCAAAATAGGCTATGCAACCTGCTCTCATAATTTTATTTCCCAATTCTAGGAGAAATCTTCTCTACAAGAAACACTTCCAAAAGCACAATTCTCCATGAGGGTCCACTGGTCGTAATCTCAGTAGTGATGCATCACATCTTTTGCTTTTAAATCTTATACCCTTGTGATAAAAGCCAGCTTTGAATTAACAATTCCATAAAGTTTTGATCAGATGTGCACTGGGATTTATTTATTTATTTAGTGACACAGCCCTGCGAGCTGCACCGACCCACAACCCCCAACAGCTTCGATTTAACCCTAATCAATAAACTGACCCAGTTTTGTGTGCAGTTTTGTTTACCTAATTACAGGAAGGATATAAATAAAGTTGAAAGAGTGCAGAGAAGGTTTACAAGGATGTTGCCGGGACTTGAGAGACTCAATTACAGAGAAAGGTTGAATAGGTTAGTACTTTATTCTGTGGAGCGTAGAAAAATGAGGGGAGATTTGATAGAGGGATATAAAATTATGATGGGTATAGATAGAGTGAATGCAAGCAGGCTTTTTCCACTAGGCTAGGGGAGAAAAAAAACAGAGGACATGGGTTAAGGGTGAAGGGGGAAAAGTTTAAAGGGAACATGGGGGGGGGAGACTTCTTCACACAGAGAGTGGTGGGAGTGTGGAATGAGCTGCCAGATAAAGTGGTAAATGTGGGCTCACTTTTAACATTTAAGAAAAACTTGGACAGGTACATGGAGGGATATGGTCCAGGTGCAGGTCAGTGGGACTAGGCAGAAAAATGGTTCGGCACAGCCAAGAAGGGCCAAAAGGCCTGTTTCTGAGCTGTAATGTTTCTATGGTTTCTATGGTACATCTTTGGACTGTGGGAGGAAACCGGAGCACTCTGGGAAAACCTACACATTCCACGGGGAGGACGTACAGAGACTCCTTACAGATGACGCTGGAATTGAACTCCGAACTCTGGCGCCCCAAGTTGTAATAGTTGTTACATGCTCAAGGGGATCTGTTTTTTTTGTGAGAATGATGTAATGGTCTTTTGGAGGTCACCTGATGTGATTTTCCCGCTGATGTGAGGTCACGTGATGACATGTGCCCCGTGACTATATAAGGGTCGACTCAGGTGACGCAGTGGGTTTTTGAGTTTGTAGATTTCCAGATAGAACGTGTTGTGCCTCCGTTTCTGTTGCGTGTTTGTTTTTGTGACGTAGTTTCATTTTTAAAACGGATGGTGTGTTCTCTTACAAGATATTGCATTTGGACTGGAAATTTGTGGCTGGAAGTGCCAATTTACTCAATTCCGACAGTTTTGAAGGGAGAGTGAAGAATTTATCGAAGTGAAGGATCGAGAGAAGTCGGCATGGGTTGGCAGTTTAATAAAGGATTGACTTTATTGAGTCTTCGTTGAAGAGAACCTGCATTGAGATAACTCTTGCAATAGCGCAATGAGTTCATGCACAAAGGCTCTCTCTCTCTAAAAGGAATTTAAGGTCAGTCGATTTAAACTGTTTAGGGAATCCTGTGGACAGAACCGGCAGTAAAGGTGCGTCGGTGAAGAAATCGTTCTCCAGAAAAGCCTCTCCCAATTGAATGTGTAAAACTGTTGGACTTTTGAAGTTATCGCTTTAAGAACTGTTTTCGCATTTAACGCTTTAAGAACCAGAGCTGAGTGGAGTTGGTGAATGGCTGCGTACCTGTTAACCTCTGGTTAAAGTTTTCCTTTGTTTTTTTTTCCCTTATCGTTTATATGTGTTTAATAAATGTTTGGTTGTTTTCATAAAACCTGTCTCGATTAATATTCATTGTTGCCGGTTACGTAACATAGTGTTATAGCACTATGCTACTGTGGTGCTACACGTGTGTCAAAATCACTTTGATATTCCAGAGCTTCTAATTTTTCACTGTTTAAAATAACTAGTTAGGTTTCTTTCTCTCATATTGAAAATGGATGGCCACACACCTTGAAATCTATCAACAATAATTTTCCCTTTCACTTACTCTATGCCTTTTTGTAATTCTTTCCGCTCACCTGCATGGCTTAGTACTTCTTCCAACCAAGGGCATTCATGGGCCTTTAAATTTGCCCTGTGCCTGTGCTTTCCATAGAGTAAGTGTAGTGATTTCTGGGGATAATGGGTTTGCCATGTGAGGACCATGACACAGAGTCACACAGAATGAAAACAGGCCCTAAATGCAAGAGAATCAGTAGACGCTGGAAATCCAGAGCAACACACACAAAATGCTGGAGGAACTCAGCAGGTCAGGCAGTATCTACGGAGAAGAATAAACAGTTGCTGTCTTGAGCTGAGAACGTCCATCGGGATTGGAAAGGAAGGGGGATGAAGCTAGAATAAGAAGATGAGGGGAGGGGAAGGAGTACAAACTGGTAGGTAATAGCTGAGACCAGGTGACTGGGATGGTAGGACGGTGGGTGGGTGGGAGAAAGGGACATGCCAAATTTCTTTAATTTCCTGAAGAGGTAAAGGAGTTGGTGAGCTTTCTTGGCCATAACATCAATGTGGCTGGATGAGGACAGCCTACTGGAGATGTTCACACCTAGGAACTTGAACCTCTTAACCCTCTGAACCTCAAAGCTATTGACTGAGGCAGGAGCATGTGCAATTCCCTTCTTCCTGAAGTCCATGGCCAGCCCCTTTATTCTGTTGACAGTGTGGGAAAGGTTATTGTCATGACACCATGTCACTAGGCTCTCTATCTCCTTCCTGTACTCCAATTGATCTTCCTTAGCAATATGGCTCACTACTCACTATTGTCTGAATGCCAGTAAAAGGAGTTAGAGCAGAATATGATCGCGCAGTCTTGAGTGTACAGAGAGCTGAGGCTGCAGTCTTGTGGAGCACCAGAGTTTAGAATAATTGTGGTGGAGTTGTTGCTGCCTATTTTCAATGATTGCGGTCTGTTGATTGCATATTAATATGCAGAACCTACTGTTTCACTGAAAGCTCATATGAAATTACCTAATCCTATGTGATAGGCACAGCCTGACTATGTATTAAATTTACCAGGGGAATGGTTAGTTGGCTTTGGCAGATGCAGTATCTCTACTCAAATAACAAAATTATGCAAAGAGACTGCATAGCCAAGAGCTGCATTTCTTAGAATCTTTGACATTTGAGAGATGATTTGATTGGTTTTTAGATATAAAGGTAAATTGAGAGACAGAGGGAAAATATTTTAGTTGATTGGTGGGTTGAGAGGATAAGCTTAAAATATTACAGCCATTTTTACAGGAGTGAAACTGCTAAGAATTTTTCATGTAAAGGATGATAGAAATTTGCAATTTTCTTCCACAAACTCAGTGAGTCCTAGGTAAATAATGATTTTTTAAAATTGATAGCACGGTGGTGTAGTGGTTTGCACAATGCTTTACATCTCCAAGTTCGATTTCTACTGTTGTCTGTAAGGAGATTATACGTTCTCCCCATCAATGTGTGGGTTTCCTCGAGGTACTCTGGTTTTCTCCCACATTCCAAAAACGTACGGGTTAGGGTTAGTGAATTGAGGGCATGCTATTTTGGCACTGGAGACATGGCAACACCTGAGTCTGCCCTGCACAATCCTTCCTGATTCAGATTTGCACAGATGATGTATTTTACTGTGTGTTTCAGTGTACATGTGACAAATAAAGCTAATCTGTATAGATTTTTGTAAACCTAAAGTATTCAGGGATATGGAGAAATGTATACACACACACATAAATAATCTTACATAGAAACATAGAAAACCTACAGCACAATACAGGCCCTTTAGCCCACAAAGTTGTGCCGAACATGTCCTTACCTTAGAAATTACTAGGCTTACCCATAGCCCTCTATTTTTCTAAGCTCCATGTACTTATCCAAAAGTCTCTCAAAAGGCCCTATTGTATCCGCCTCCACCACCATTGCCGGCAGCCCATTCCACGCACTCACCACTCTGAGTAAAAAACTTACCCCCGACGTCTCCGCTGTACCTACTCCCCAGCACCTTAAACCTGTGTCCTCTTGTGGCAACCATTTCAGCCCTGGGAAAAAGCCTCTGACTATCCACACGATCAACGCCTCTCATCATCTTATACACCTCTATCAGGTCACCTCTCATCCTCCGTCGCTCCAAGGAGAAAAGGCCAAGTTCACTCAACCTATTCTCATAAGGCATGCTCACCAATCCAAGCAACATCCTTGTAAATCTCTTCTGCACCCTTTCTATGGCTTCCACATCCTTCCTATAGTAAGGTGACCACAACTGAGCACAGTACTCCAAGTGGGGTCTGACCAGGGTCCTATATAGCTGCAACATTACCTCTCGACTCCTAAATTCAATTCCATAATTGATGAAGGCCAATACACCATACACCTTCTTGGTGCAGGTCCACAGACAGGAGGGGCTGAATAACCTACTGCTATCATTGTTCGTTAAATTTGGATAAGTCAGATTAAGTAAGTAATTTTCCTCCTGTAACTGCTAATGCTGTCATACCTGATCATCACAGAAAGATGCATTTGTTCTTTCGATGAACAGGGCAGAATCAAGCTCCTGTCCTTGCTCCTCTCTTCACATAAACAGATCACTTGGCTCTCACTGAAACAAATGCAGGGACTAGAAATTCACTCACACCAAAAAAGAAGAGCTGTACCTCTGAAAATCAGAGTGCATTGTAATTTTCCACATATCTCCTGACGTCTTTGCATCTTAGTGGAAAATTTGCCTCCTAGATTTTCTACTCTACTCCAACTTTTATTTTATTTATTTATTATTATTTTTTTGGCTTGTGCCTGTGTGCGTGCGAGTATGTGCGTGTGCATCTGTGTGTGCGTGCGTGCGTCGGTGATGATGTCTTTTTCATGGTGCGGAGCGAGAGAGAGACTGTGTGGCGCACCACTCCTCACACAGACATTTTTGCAGTATTTTTCCCTTTATTTTATGAGGTCGAGTTGCGATCTCGACACTCAACCCGGCACGGATGGAAAGCATACTTGGGAGCGGACCTGACTAGTTTCGAACCCGGGAACCTCCGCTCCCAGGCCCACCACCAATGTCGGTGCGCCACCAGCTGGCCCCCGACTTTTATTTTAGTGCAAAATTATTTCAACAGTGGTACAACATGCAAAATTCATCAGCAATTAGATTTTCAAATGCACAGGTCTGAAAACTAACAGCTCTTATCTTCCTGCAGAACAAACAAGTCTCGTAAATCCTGTTTCAGCTGGGTTATGCTATTTAAAGAATTGAGATTTCAGGCTGAGACCCTTCATCAGTTAAAGGTCTTTGCCCAAAGTGTCTACTGTTTATACCTCTCCATAGATGCTGCCTGACCTGCTGAGTTCCTGCAGCATTTTGTGTGTGTTGCTCTGGATTTCTAGCATCTGCAGAATCTCCTGTGCTTACTTAAAGAATCAGCGCTCAACCACATTCTTTGTCCTTGTACAGATCTGTAAGCATCTGTGACTTCAAATACATACACTATTTATGTCTTAACTGCCTTTCCTATAAGATCAGGGTCATAGTCACTCTCAGCTTCCTAGCCTGAGGATCATTGCTGGCTGCTACACTGATTTCTGTCATGTCTCACAGCTGTTGCTTGTTGCTGCATGAGTGAGGTCACCTAAACACCATTTTAAAGGAGAGATGTGTACTTTTACTGCAGACCCAAGAAGCAGGCACAAACAGTTACATCTGACCTTGTGATGCCAGATGCACCTGAAAGAAACCTTCCTGGTAACATTCCACCAGGTGGGTCAACCTGTAACCCGAGAGAGTCCATGTAGCCCCTTTAACAAAGAATGCATCCTGAGAGAACTTTTCTTAACCAGTCTGTCTCTTTGATCTGTACACAGCCCTCTCCTAAACCTGGAAAGGAAATGCTGCAGAGAAAACCCTTTCCAAAGCTCCTCCCCAACTGCCTCACACTGGTTAAAGAGCTGCTCTCTGAATCACACTGTGATTCCATCCATCAGGCACAATAGCCAGACCATTGACTCCCAGAAAAATCCAAAATTTTATTGACGCCACAACATCCTGCAACTTAGCTAGTCGAGAGGTACTGTGGAACATCTTTCTCGAGTTTGGCAGCCACTGAAATTCTTCTTCATTTTACATCCACTAAGTGAGGCATTCAATCTGTATTCGAGACCGAGAGTTCCACATTCGACCAAATCTCAGTGAAAATCCCATCATGTAGGACTGCAACATTTTTCAGTCTTTCTTGGTGCAGTACTGAAGCTCAGACCCAACAAGTATCCATAGGGATTGGAGCTGACTGGCTAGACAGATGGGAAACTCTTCCACTTATGTTCCTCACTTCAACACCAAAGATCAATCCAGTTTCGGCCATCGAGCTCTCCCCATCATTGAGGGCATCTACAAGGGGTGCTGCCAAAAGAAAGCAGCATCCATCATCAAGGATCCCCATCATCCAGGCCTTGCTCTCTTCTCACTGCTGCCAACGGGAAGGAGGTACAAGAGCCTTAGGTCCCACACCACCAGGTTCAAAACCAGTTATTGCCCTTCAACCGTCAGGTTCCTGAACCAACGTGGATAGCTTTACTCACCTCCACTTTGAACTGATTCCGCAAGCTACAGATTCACTTTACGCACAACGGACTCACTTGCAAAGATTGTTAAGTTCCAGTACTATTTACTTATTTATAGTTTTGATTTGCAGTTTGTCTTCTTTTGAACACTGGCTGTTTGTCAGTCTTTATGTGTAGTTTTTCATTAAATCGATGGCATTTCTCAGTTCTACAGTGAATGGCCACAAGGAAATGCATCTCAGGGTCAGATATGCAGAAATATACATACTTTGATAGTGAACCTTGAACCCATTTAGAAGCAGGAGAGTTAGAGATGGAACAGGAGGGCTAACAAAGCAAGGACAAGGCAAAGAGAAGATGTGAGGGCACTGCAAATTATGGATGGGTAGTGCAATAAAATGCATGAGGCCAATGAAGAGGCATTCCAGAGGTAGGACAGAACTATCAAAATGAATTAATAAATTGGTTTATTATTGTCACAGGTACCGAGGTACACTGAAAAAAAATGTCTTGTATATCATTTTTACAGATTGTTACATTACAGCAATGCAAAGATTAGCTTTATTTTTCACATGTGCATTGAAATATACAGTGAAGTGCATCATTTGCATCAATGCAGTCCGAGGAGTTTTTTGGAGCAGCCTGCAAGTGTTGCTATGCATCTGATGCCAACATAAGATGGGCACAGCTTACTAACTCTAACAGGTATGTCTTTAGAATGTGGGAGGAAACCACAGCATCTGGTAGAAACACGCACAGTCATGAGGACAACGTATAAACACCTTACAGACAGTGGCTGGAATTGAACTGTACGGCATTACGCTAACCACTACGCTACCACACTGCATGGAGGTAGAACAAGGTAAAACAATAACAGATTACGGAAAAAAGCTACATTTACAGAGAAAGTGCAGTGCATGAGGATATGGTGTAAGGGCATAATGAAGTAGAAATTTAAAATTCGAAGTAAATTTATTATCAAAGTACATAGATGTCACCATATACAACACTGAGCTTCTTTTTCCTGTGGGCATACTCAGCAAATCTATAGAATAGTAACTGTAACTGGATCAATGAAAGATCAACGAGAATGTGGAAGATAACAACTGTGCAAATGCAAATATAAACAAATAGCAATAAATAACCAGAACATGAAATAACAAGATAAAGAGTCCTTTAAGTGAGATCATTGGTTGTTGGGACATCTCAATGGATGGGCAAGTGAGTGTAGTCATCTCTTTTATGTTCAGAACTCTGACGGTTGTGGGGTACTAACTGTTTTTTGAACCTGATGCTACGAGTCCTGAGGCTCCTGTACTTTCTACCTGATGGCAGCAGTGAGAAAAGAGCCTGGCCTGGGTGTTGAGGATCTTTGATGATGGATGCTGCTTTTCTACGGTAATGTTTCACGTAGATGTACTCAATGGTTTGGAGGGTTTTACCCGTGATGTACTGGGCTGAATCCACTACCTTTTGTGGGATTTACCGTTCGACAGTATTGGTGTTCCTATACCGGGTCATGATGCAGCCAGTCAACACACTCTCCATTTTGAACATACCAGGGAACCATTCAGTAGTCTAATAACAGCAAGATAGAAGCTGTCTTTGAATCTGGTAGGATGACTGAGTTTGTGTTCTGATATTCTTGTGGCTAAAGAAAGCATAAGCAAATCCTTTCAAGTAGGAAAAGATGCCCCCAAAGTACAAAATGGAGTAAAATTGAATAAAACATTTGTATTTCTTGAAAAGTTGCCATTTGGTTTTCTTTGAGGCTCAACATTAAGATGAATGGTCATTCCAACACCCACTTGCTGGGTGCTGATTGGCATTCTGAATTTCAAAGCGTGATAAAAATTGAACAGTTCTGTCAGAAAATCAAATAATCTTACACCGGAGGTCCTTTGGAACAATCCTGAAGCTGTCACAAATCCCGGATAAAAATGAGCTTAAAAGATACAAATAAATATTTAAATAGATATGGAAAAAAGCATTGACAGCTAATTTCTATTATGTTGCTTTTACTTATCTATCTTGTCAAATTAGATAGATATATTTCTTATTTTTTTAGATTGCAATATATTTTTATAAATTCTTTGTTGAATTGATGGGATGTAATGTCTTTCTAAAAGGCTTAATCTACAGAGAGACATCTAAATGGACTCTGACACCATCTGCTATTAAACCAAAATTTTGATTGTAAATTATTAGGTGTTCAGATTAAAAAAAACAAAGAGAATATTAAATTTCATTCAATTTACACTTAAAACGCTGGTTGAGTGCATCATTGGGAGTTGGGGGAGGGTGGATGGAGGTGGAATTTGAAGCAGTTATTTTGTGAGAATCAGGGCAATTAATTACATTCTAACTTTCTCAGACATCCCACCCTGCAAAAACTCATTTCAGGGAGGTAGCACGATCAATTTGCGGGAGATCCCGGAACTTCTGGGAGAAGTGGGATGTCTGCAATGGAGTAGCTCCTTAGCAGCTAGTCAGCTAGTTTAAATAACGTTAGCTATGCTAATGAACAAATGACACCTGTTAAACTCACCTCAACATGTCTTTTACATTTACATTTTAACTCACCATGGGCAATAGAAAAGTCACTGTTACAAACAGTGCAGCAAGCAACACTGTCATTATTTTTGATCCCTATTAGGCAGGGGTACACTTGAGGGTAGTCTGGGGTGAAGTGTGTTTTATATATTCTTTTTTTGGAACACTTTCCCATGGCGCGCTCTCCCTCTCTCGTGCTCTCTCTCTCTAGCGTGCTCTCTCTCTCGCTCTCTCTCACGCTCTCTCTTGCTTGCTCTCTCTCTCTCACGCTCTCGTGTGCTCTCTCTCACGCTCTTGCGCTCTCTCTCTCTCTCTCTCTTGCGCTTGCTCTTGCACTCTCTTGCTTACTCGCTCTCAAAAAATTAATTTCCGGGATATTGTATATAATTTGCGGGCATCAGGGAGCCACTATTAATATGCGGGAGACTCCCAGAACTTCCGGGAGAGGTGGGATGTCTGCTTTCTGAAGCACTCTTCATAGTACAGTATGCACAAGGAAATTCAAATTTCAAAGTAAGCTATTTATCAAAATACATCTGTGTCACCATATTCATTTCCTTGCGGGCGTTCATAGTAGATACAAAGAAATACTACACAAAATTAAAAAACTACACACAAGAGCTGACAAACAACCAATGTGCAAAATAAGACAAAATGTGCAAATACAATAATAAATAAATAAACAAACACTATTGAAAACATGAATTGCGAAGTCCTTAAAAGTGAGTCTGTGGATTGTGGAATCAGTTTAGTGTTGAAGTGAGTGAAGTTATTCACGCTGGTTGAGAGGCCTGCCGGCTGAAAGGTAATAAATGTTCTAGAAGCTGGCGGTGTGGGACCTAAGGTTCTTGTGCCTCCTTCCTGATGGCAGCAGTGAGAAGAGAGCATAACCTGGATGGTAGGAAGGCCGCTGATGATGGAAGCTGCTTTGCAGTGGTAGCGCTCCTTGTAGATGTTGGTGGGGCTGGCTTTTCCTGTGATGGACTGGACTGTATCCACTACTTTTTTTAGGGGGAGATTTCATTTTACAACCAGCAACTCCAAAGCCTCACCATTGGTTGCATGATTATTGATATGGCTCCTTTCTCTCTACCCCCACTCGCTTTGCTTTCTACTTAAGTGGTGTCTTTTTTACTTGCGTGTATGATTTTCAACTGTGAGACAAGTAAACATTTCCTCCATTCTGCAAATAAATGTGTTGAAAGAAGTTGAAAAAGGCATCAATTTATTTAATGTGTCTGTGATTTTTCTCAATTGCTTGCGTGCAGCATAATTCTAAACACCAGCCTTCAGTTCCTGGAGAACTCAAGCAGTTTGATGACCCTACATTGTGGAGGTGTCTCATTGTGTTCTCCAGTGTCATGTAGTCAGTGGAGGAATGGCAAGGGTAACTGGGGGATTAAGGCTGGGTGAGATCAGGGTCTCTGTTATTGCACAGTACAGAAACTTGTCACCCAACTGCAATAACATTTTGATTCGAATATAACCAGCACGGAGTACGGGAGCCTTTTGAAAGTTGTGAGCAAGACGGGGAGGAGGTGAGAAGAATAAATTAAAGATCGTTACTTTTTGAGTGAAGCAGAGAGAATAAGCAAAGGGAAAAGAAGATGGGGCAAACTCAGAGAAAAGCATTGGCTAGCAGCAATGTGAGGCTGAATGAGAAGATTAGGAGGGGCAAGAAGTTACAGAATAACATGAAAGGGAATCAAGGAATATTTAATTTTTTCAATAAGATCTAGACTTCAGTGTCCTGCATCATGAATAAATAGTACATTTCAGCACTATACAGGCTCTTCGGCTCACAATGTTGTTTCAATATTTTAATGTGCTGTAAGATCAATTTAATTGTTCCCTCGTTTCTCTCTCATACATGTACCTCTCCAAGAATTTCTTAAATGTTCCTAATGTATCTAACTCTACCACCACCCCTGGCAAGACGTTCCATACACCCACCAGTCTCTGTGTTAATAACGAACCTTTGACATCCCCCAAATGTCTCTGGTTGTCAAAAATAAATCACTCATTCTTCTCCTCCTTCTTGATTGGACACGGCATCAAAGGTTACAGGGAGAAGGCCGGGGGGTGGGGCTGAGGAGGGGAATAAAGGATCAGCCATGAATGAATGGCGGAGCATTCTCGATGGGCCAAATTGAGTAATTCTGCTCCTATGTCTTAAGGTCTTTAAGATTCTTCTTAAAGTTTAATTGCGTGACCAACATTTGATCAGCTGTTCTTATACTGTCTCAAGTACTTAGGTTAAAAGTTCGGAACAACTTGATGAGGCAGAAGGTTTGTTCTGTGCAGTACTGTAAGACCATAAGATATAGGGGCAGAATTAGGCCATTCAGCCCAGCGAATCTGTTCTGTCATTCCATCATGGCTGACTTATTATCTCCCTCAATCCCATTCTCTTACCTTCTCCCCATAATGTTTAATGCTTTGATTAATCAAGAACCTATCAACCTCCACCTTAAATATACCCTTCTTCAGGAATCTATAACACTGTCGGGCAGGAAATATGAAAGCCTGAAAGCATGTACCACCAGGCTTCTACCCTGCTGTTATAAAATTATTAAAAAGTACAATAAGATGCAGTCTTGACCTTATAATTAATCTCATAATGATCTGGCACTTTATTGTTTAGCTGCACTGCACTTTCCCTGTAGAAATTTATTCTGCATTGTTATTCTTTTACCTAGTCCCACATCAGTGCACTGCGTAATGATCTGATCTGTGTGAACAGTATGCAAGACAAGATTTTCACTGTATTTCAGTACATCTGACAAGAATAAACCAATTCCAATTCCAATTGCAGTCTGGAAGCCGGGGACAAACTGCTGTGTTAAGGATCCCATACAAATGCAGATTATTTTTATTGGCCATCGACTTGATAATGAACTCCAGTATGTGGCATTATCAATAAGGATATACATCTCAAATGACCAGCATGGCTATAGAATATATACTCCAGTAATACCGTTAAGAGAACAGTTTGTATTCAGTATTTTGATAGAATTTTGTTACAGATAGCAATAAATTATGATACAACTAAACTGGAACTAATTTAGTTGTAAGATCATAGAATCTCGTCACCATCTAAGATTCTGCCGATGTGACAACTGTTGCTCCCAAAATCTCAGTTGATGGCAAGGAGGTGTAAATGAGTGAGGCAGATTGGCTGGTTGAGTGGTTCAGAACAACAACCTTGCACTATCTTAGGACCAATATATTGATGCAATTAAGAAGGCATGTCAGAGGCTACAATTCATTAGGAGTTTGAGGAGATTTGGTATGTCACCAAAGACTCCAGCAAATTTCTAAGGATGTAGAATGGGAAGCTTTCTAATTGGTTGCATCATCATCTGATATAGAGTATCAGAAAAAAGCTGTAGAGGGTTGTAAACTCTGCCAGCTTCATCTTGGTCACCAGCCTCCATACCACCGAGGGCATCTTCAAAAGGCAATGACTCAAAAAAGTGGCATCCATCATTAAGGACCCCTGTCACTCAGGACATGCTCTGCTCTAATTACTACTGTTAGAGGGAAGATACTATATTTCCTAAAAGTCCTGATAAGGATCTACTAGATGTAATTTTTAATTTGAAACCTTTTTATAATGGATCTATATCTAATATTTATAATATGTTGCTAGGAATGAGAAACGTTCCTTTAGATAAAATTAAAAATCTTTGGGAACAAGACTTACAGACTTAATTTCTGAGGAAACTTGGAATGAAACTTTTATATTGGTTAACACTTCATCGTTATGTGCTCACTACTCTCTCCTACAGCTTAAAGTGGTCCATAGGGCCCACATGACCAAAGATAAGTTGTCTCGCTTTTATTGTGATAAATGTAATATTGGAGAAGCTTCACTCATTCATACGTCTTGGACATGCCCGAGCCTTGAAAAATATTGGAAAGAAGTATTTCAAACCTTCTCGGTACTTTTTAAAATAAATTTTAAGCCTAATCCTTTGACCGCTTTATTTGGTATTGTTGGAGGAAAGGATATTATTTTGGAGAAATCTGATTTGCACATTTTGGCTTTTATGTCTCTTATGGCTAAGAGGGCACTCTTGCTTAAATGGAAAGATGCGGTTCTGCCCACTCACATTCAATGGCTACATGATGTGATGTCATGTTTAAATTTAGAGAAGATTCGGTGTTCAATTTCTGAATCTAATCAAACATTGTGGGGACCTTTTTTGAACTATTTTCAAAACCTTTGATTTGCTGTTAAAGAATAGATGATGGCTAATAATATACTTCTTTTTTCCTCTTTACTAATTGGCTTCGGTCTTGGTAGCGGGTTAGATTTTTTTTCCATATAATAAATTTACTATATTTCAATATTATGAATTAATCAATTTGTATGAATATAGAGTGAGGAGTTTGTATGTGTGATTCAGTATAATGTATTTGATATAATTATTTTTTCTTGAACTCTATTCTCCTATGTAGAAAATTAATAAAAATATTGAAAAAGTAAAAAAAAGTAAAAGGAAGATACAAGAGCCTGAAGAAACACAGTCAACGTTTTGGGAACAGCTCCTTCCTCTCTGCCATCAGATTGCCATCAGATTTCTCAACAGACAATGAACCAAGCCATCAACAACACCTCACTATATTTGCAAACACGAGGAAATCTGCAGATGCTGGAAATTCAAGTAACACACACAAAAAAGCTGGTGAACGCAGCAGGCCAGGCAGCATCAGAAGGGTCTCGGCCCAAAACGTTGACTGTACCTTTTCCTATAGATGCTGCCTGTCCTGCTGCGTTCACCAGCATTTTTTGTGTGTGTTGCTCACTATATTGGCTCTCTTTTTGCACGACTTATTTCATTTTTTTTGTAATTTATTGTATTTCTTTATATACTGCTGCCACAAACAAATCTTACAATGTATGTCAGAGGTATTGAACCTGATTCTGAAGTTTTATTTCTCAGCTTGTAAAACATTTTGTGTTCTGAATTTGTGATCAAGACAGTTAAATATCCTATGAAATAATAGCATAAATGCATTCTTAAGAAATCCCTATGCTTATTGCTTTGAAACTGATCATCCATTTGGTCTGGATGAGTTACCATTGTACCAACGACCAATGAAATTTCACAAAAGCTCCTTGATAATTTTAATGAGGCTATCATACTGCCTGATTTTTTTCTGTGAAGAAATAAATCCACGGCCATCCAGACAATGAAAAATTGGGTTGTAAAGATGAATGAATGAGAGAGAGCTGGGTCAGAGGTATTTTTTAAATTACTATGCCAATGGGCTCTTCACACATATGGACAAGGGAGCGGGATTTAATGAGATGGCTCTTAGTGAAGTAAAATCTAGGTTATACTTACAAATTCAAGAGATTCGGAGAGTGGAGCTTAGTCAAGATGGTGCTAAACGGCTACTCCTTTGCTTGCATCTTCCGAAACAGCTCTATTTCCATCTTTAATATCTCTATTTTTCCCTTTCAGAGTTCTTTTGAAGACTCTAACCTGGAGTTACACACTGACTTTGGTTCTTTGTGGGAATAGGACCCGCTCTCGGGATTTCATGACTGGCCATTATTCGACATGTCAAGGGTGCGACCTAAGAGTTCGGCTCGCCTTTGGAGGCCTAGGATCTTGGGGGTCTGGAGACGGGTGGATCGAAGGTCGATGTCCCAACAGATCGGTGTGTCATGGGAGCTGGAAGATCTTTGACTGTGTGCCCAGAGACCTGAGATCTTTGGGCACAGAGCTCAGAAAAAGCGACGCAACAGACTTTTAACATCGTAAACCAGCAAGTTGTTTGTTATGTCTCCCCTCTGGCTGTGAAACGGAGACATCTCTTTCTCCCTTATTAGGGAGAGAGAACTGGGTGAACATGAAGTCTTTGGGTTACTGAAAGTCTGTGTCTTTTTTGTTGCTTTGCTCACACTTGAGTGCTTGGTGAAGGGTGCCGATGATTTTTTTTTGCAGGTGGAGGGAGGGGGGATTGACATGCGGGAGGGAGGGGTGCTGGGGGGTACATTGGGGTTCTATGACTTAACTGTCATTCATTCTTTGGGGCACTCCTCTGTTTTCGCGGATGGTTGCAAAGAAAAAGCATTTCAGGATGTATATTGTATACCTTTCTCTGACTTTAAATGTACCGACTGAAACCTTTGATTCTGCAGATGCTGGAAACCAGAGTAACACAAGCAAAATGCAAGAGGAACACAACAGGTCAGGCAGCCTCTATAGAAAGGAATAAACAGTTGACGTTTTGGGTCAAGACTCAAATGAGCCTTGACAAAGGGCCTCGGCCTGAAATGTCAACAGTTCATGTCTGTCCACAGATGCTGCCTGACCTGCTGAGTTCTTCCTGCATTTTGTGTGTATTACTCTGAGCGACATTTGCAGTTCTGCATCATACATTTCTGAAAGGAAAGAAAGAAGTGTAAAAGCACTTGTATCGCCATTTGGCGGAGCCAAGTTTACTCTAGCGTAACAGTAACACGTCGTACTCCCTACATTGGTGTTTGGTTCCAAATGCTAGAAATGGAGTTTAGTCTGGTGTTACTATTGTTTTAAGGGCTATAATGGAGGATATATTTCTTTGGGCATGTCCAAGCAGATATGATGACAAGGTCTCATAAACCTAGCTGTGCACCCAGGGCTGTAATGTTTCAAGTTATGCTGGAGACTGAAAAAAGAGATGGAGGGAGACTCAATTTTATGTTACTGGTGTAGCCCCCCGGTAAGCCTCAGGCTCGCTCAACTCGCTGTCGTCTAGGGGGAGCAGCCCTCAGCCCCACCAAACTGGGTAATTAAGTTTGTGTGGATGCTGTGTGATGTACCCTACCATGCCAAATAACAGACAATACACCATATACGATTAAATGATTACAATTTATAGATATTACTGGAACTATGTAATTAATAGATAAAATACAAAAGGAAAATAAAAGGCGCCAAACTTATTAAAGTTCAACCTCTTTGTGCACAACAGTTGGAGCTCTAGTAATGGGGTCTTCTTTCCACCGTTCAATCCCCTCTGACCACCTCGACCCACCACCTGGGACCAGCCACGGCGATCGACCAGATGCTCCACCCGAATCTGTCTTCGTCTCCTCTCCTCGCCGAAAACCCTGGACTCTGGCTCAGGGTCCACCTCATCGGCCAGCTCACAGCATCGCGTCCACTCTCTCTCTCCCTATTGCGCCCTCTCCCCAAAAACCCGCGCATACAATAGCTTACAGACACACAAAAAAGAATAACATCTATCCCAATTGGTTAGCAATGGAATACAACTCGCTCTATAACACAAACAAGCTGCTAGTGAGAGAGCTTTCTCAGCCATTAACATAACAAAGAAGCCATTTTAATTAGCCTAAGCAGTAACATAAAAGCAGAAGCCCCTTACACTGGGAATGACGTGGAGATATAGAAGAGGCTGAGAAAATCATTAGCTATACTAATATGGTTAAACAGTAGACCAGCTGTGAGAGAAATGGAGTTAAGATTCAAGATAATTGATCATTGAAACATACAGAGAAATGTGTCATTTGCATTAACAACCAACACATCTGATGCATTGCCACCCATTCTAGCACCAACACCACAATGCCTGGCAGGACAATGCAGAACACAACAAAAGATAGAGGTTTGAAAGTGCAGTTAAGCATCACAAATATTGGGAAGGCGGTTGGAACAGTCTCTATCCTAAAATTAACACAGAAGGAAGGGGCCAAAAACAAACCTCTAGAGGAACCCAGCAAGTCAGGCAGCATCTGTGGAGGGAAAGGGACAGTCAACACTTCAGGTCGAGACCGTTTACCTGATCTGTTTCACATGAATTGTCTTAACCCAAGGAGTCAATTATTCATTTCCCTCTACAGATGCTGCCTGACACGTTGGGTTTCTCCAGCGGTTTGCTTTGTTACTCTAGATTTCAGCATCTGCAGTCCTTCGTGCCTAAGGAACCAAGAGGATTGGATAGGGTTGTTCGGCTGTTGGGAAACAGACCTTATCAGTGATCAAGACAGAGGAAGATAGCACCAGTGGACAACATGACCAAGGGCCACGTTCTCCAGATGGTTCACAAAGTTTAAGTCTTCCATTTCAACTACTGTACATCTTTTTTCATTAAAATGTGGTTCTACTTCTGTTGGAGCCAGTAATCTACATTTTGGTGGTGTGTTTTTGGGTTGATTGAGCTACCTGCTGCTTTGCTGTCTCTGAGGATGTTCCGTGTGGTTTCAGGTGAAGCATGTGGCCTCAAGGCTAACAAGCCTGGAGGTGGAGTGTGATCTCAGTATCGATGGAGATTGAAATCATCATGGAGCGAGTGGAAGATGTGTGGGTGTTTAATGCCATCTACCAGCCTCTTACTCACTGCTGTCGGAGAAAGGTGTCTGTGTGTGATAGTCTCTCTCTCCCTCTCCATCTCTCTCGATGCTGCTGGAGGATTGTGCCAGAGTTTTGGGTCTTGGGCAATGTTTAATGGATGCAGTTTGTGGATGGGACTCAGTAGTTCACATCATGATCTGCTTCTGGTCCCTGGCTGCTCCTTTCTTTGTGGCTACTTTGGCGATTTTGACTGGGGCGGCCTGCAGGATGGTGAGCGACAGAGCGCTAGATTGATCGCAACTGAGCTGAACTGAATGTACCAGCAACACACACAAAATGCTGGAGGAACTCAGCAGGCCAGGCAGCATCTATGGAAAAAATTACAGTCGGTGTTTTGGGCGGAAACTCTTCGGCAGGACGGGAGAAAAAGGCTGAGGAGTAGATTTGAAAGGTGGGGGGAGGGGAGAGAGTAATGCCAGGTGAAAGGTGAAACTTGGAGGGGGAGGGATGAAGCTAAGAGCTAGGTAGTTGATTGGTGAAAGAGACAGAAGGCCATGGAAGAAAGAAAAAAGGGGGGATGGGAGAGCACTGGAGGGAGGTCACGGGTGGGCAAGGAGATTACATGAGAGGGACAAGGGGATGGGAAACGGTGAGGCGGGGGAAGGCATTACTGGAAGTTTGAGAAATTGGAGTTCATGCCATCAGGTTGGAGGCTACCCTAATGGAATATAAGTGTTGTTCCTCCAGCCTAAGCATGGCCTTATCCTGACAGTGAAGGAGGCCATGGATGAACTTATTGGAATGGGAATGAGAAGTGGAATTAAAATGGGTGGACTCTGGGAGATCTCGCTCGTTCTGGTGGATGGAACGTAGAGGTTCGGCGAAGCGGTCTTCCAATCTATGTCGGGTCTCACCGATATACAAGAGATAAATATACCAGAACTCTTTCATTTCTGTGTTTTATATTCTGTGCGATTTGCCCTTTTTTTTTTGCATGATTCGTGTTTTTGCACTTGGTGGTGGTGGGGAGATGGTGTTTGGTGTTTTTCTTTGAACAGGTCCCAGGGTTTTCTTTGTTTCATGGCTGTCTATGGCAAGATGAATCTCAGGGTTGAACACTGCATACATACTTTGATAATAAGTGTACTTTGAACTCTTAAGATGCAATTCAAGGGAGTTGACAGGTTCATAGGCTGGTCACGAGTCTGGCCGGGACAGCTTCTCGGAAGGGCAGAAGTACAGGGAAGACAGAAGGAGGTGAAAGTAGATATTACACTTCCTGTGACAGACAGCTGTACAAAACAAGCTGGTAGTCAGAGAATGAAACTGTATTCATAATCCGTTTGTTCTCCGGTTCATTAAAATGAGTCCATTGACTCCACACATACCGTGCGTACTGCAGTCAATGAACAAAGGATAACATAACAAACAAGCTCGGCAACAGAGGTCCTTGAAATGCATCACGCTAACAGCTCACTATCCATGCTTTCCTGCAAGAGGCAAATTAAAAATTATTTGTTTCAGGATCTCAGTGGGAGTTCAAAATCAAGTTGCTAGAGGGTGTAATTCCTTCCTGTTTTAATTACAGTCAAGAGGGATTAATGTACTCTTTACACTCAATCTGAGCCATTGGTCACTTAGGTTTCATTGACTACTTTTTAACTGGAGCACATCAACTGTTCACACAGGTGTAGATGTGATGCTTGATTAAACTGGGCAGTTTTGACTCATTGGGAAGCAGTGCTCGATGGTGTTTGGTTAACGTGGTTTGAGCAGAGAATTGCCTCACTCACTGCCGAGATAAACACGCTATTACTGTGGCAATGGGACTGTCTACACCAGGGAGCAACCTTTCAGAATCAGAATCATCTTTAATATCACTGACGTGTCTGGAAATTTGTTGTTTTGTGGCAGCACTATAATGCAATACATAAAAACAATTGTATAAATTATAATAAGAAACACAAGCGAATCTGCAGATTCTGAAATATTGGGCAACACACACTAAATGGGGGAAGACTCATCAAGTCTTTTCCTATTTCTCCACTCAGACTTGGATCACATGGACAACAACAATACCTATGTTAGTTTGCTGTTCACTGACTACAGCTCAACGTTCAACACAATCATACACTCAGTTTTAATCAACAAGCTCCAAAACCTGGGCCTCCGTACCTCCCTCTGCAGCTGGATCCTTGACTTCCTCACGAGGTGACCACAGTCTGTCAGTCTGTGGTGTCGAGAAATAATATTTCCTCCTTGCAGACAATCAACACTGATGCACCTCAAGGATGCGTACTTAGCCCACTGTTCTATTCTCTCTACACCCATTATTGTATGGCTAGACACAACTCTAACACCATCTATAAATTTGCCAGTTACGTAGTTACTGTCGGCAGAGTTTCAGATGGTAAAAGGAGACATGCAGGAGTGAGATAGATGAGTTGGCTTGAGTGGTGTTGCAACAACAACCTCCCATTCAATATCAGTAAGGCCAAGGAATTGATTGTGGGCTTCAGGAAGGGGAAGTCGAGGGAACACACACTGTCCTAAATGAGGAATCAGCAGCGGAAGAATGAGCAGTTTCAAGTTCCTGGGTGTCAACATCTCTGAAGATCTATCCTGGGCTCAGCAGTTTGATATAAATACAAAGAAGGTACAACAGTGGCTATATTTCATTAGGAATTTGAGGAGACTAGGTATGTCATCAAAGACTCTTGCAAATTTTTACAAATGTACCATGAAGAGCATTCTAACTGCTGCATCACAGCATGATATGAAGTGGCCACTGCACAGGATTGAAAAAAGCTGCAGAAATTTGTAAACTCAGCCAGCTCCATCATGGGCACTAGCCTCCCCAGCATCAAGCACATCTGCAGAAGGTAATGCCTCAAAAAGGTGTCATTCTTAAGGACCCCATCACCCAGGACGTGCCCTCTTCTCATTGCTCTCATCAGGAAGGAGGTACAAGAGCCTGAAGGCACACACTCAATGATTCATCAACAGCCTCTTCCCCTCTGTCATCTAATTTCAGAATAGATATTGAACCCACATACACTACAGTCAATGTTTTGGGCCGAGACCCTACACCAGGACCGTCCTGATGAAGGGTCTTGGCCCAAAACGTTGATTGTTTATTCACCTCAATACATAATAAATGACTTGATAATTTATTTTTATGTTGAGCATTCAAGCCCTTACTACAGAGATTTCCCTCATTCTCCCACTTCCCTGCGAATGTCCTCTCGACTCTTCCAGTCTTTCCCCAATCTCCCTACATTCACCTCTTTAACCCACCATCCAATTATCCCAGCAGCAACCTTCACTTTTTCCAACAAGTCCTTCATCTATTCACCATACCTTTCTCAGTTTCCTCACTGCACCACACCTAAGTCATTCCCACTGAAAGTTTCATCTCACCTGACAGTCAATCTCTCTTTCCCTCAGTGACAGGAGATAATGGAGAAAAGGCTGTTTCTAGCACTCGCACTATGTCTCCAGCCTCATGCCTAGTAAAGTATTAGTGTCTTGGGATTCCTCACATACAACCTTTTCAGAGCATGTTTTCATCCACCAACGGCTGGGACCTTTCCTACCGTGTACCAGATCAGTGAATGTGGTGAAAAAGCAAGAGATTTAGTTCTGAAGTGTACTTCCATTCACCTTGTGACTCAACTCCAAAAGAGAAGCTAATGTTATCAATAAACAACCAAGTAATTTGCGCTGTGGAGAGCAGATCACAAATTTTAATCTGGAGCTCTTGAAGAGGCATGTCAGAAGAGTCATTCTTCAGAAGCGATATTAACTCAAGGACCCACCCTCCTGAGTGGTTGAACTACCCTTACCGTCCTACTGCCAGGCAGAAGGTACCACAGTATAAGATCAAGGACCGTTAGGCTGGGTAACGGCTTTTTCTCCCAGACAATGAGACTTCTGAACAACTTGCTACCACGTAGTAGTCTTATTTATGTCAGCATCAGTAGCATTATACTGTTGTAATTGCACTTTATGTCAACTTGTATATCTACGGAATATTTTTATTATCTGTTAATATTATTGTGTTAATATTATTGTTTTGTACTGTATGTGATTTATATACCGCGTTTTACACCTTGGTCCCAGAGGAATGTTGTTTCATTTAGCTGTATGCATGTGTATGGCTGAATGACAATAAACTTGAACTTGAGTAGCACAGTAGATTCTCCCCTCAACAATGGGCCGACGTTGGCCATCAACCAGTGTTTACTCATTGAAAAAAGGATGACCTGTGTATTCATTCCAATGTTTATTTTGCGAAGAAAAGATAAGAGGCGTAGATCAAGTGGATTGCCAGGGACTTTTTTCCTAGGGTACAAATAGCTAATACGAGGGGGCGTGATTAGAGAAAAGCACAGGGAGAATGTCAGAGGGAGGTTTTATACAGAGAGAAGCGGGTGCATGGAACACCTTCCTGGGGATGGTAGCGGGGCAGATACATTAGAGACTTCAAAGAAACTCTTAAGCAGGCACAGAGATGATAGAAAAATGGAGGCTTATTTGGGAGGGAATGGAAAGATTGGTCTTCCGGTTGGTTAAAAGGACAGCACAACATCGTGGGCTGAAGGTCCTTTATGTTCTATACATATATGCTGGCAGGATTCCAGCACTTTGGCAATGTGCAATCCTCAAGTGTACTTCACTGGCCATGAAACGCTTTTGGCTATCTAGTCATCATATCAAAATTCTTTTAATGTGAGATGATCAGACTGGGACAGATGTATCACGTCATCAAAAGGACACTCTGGGCCATTATGTCTCTGCCGCAGGCCTTTTACTGGAGATGACTGGAGCACTATGAGGGATCAAGTCTCAAGGGAAGGTATAAATACAAGAGATTCTGCAGATGCTGGAAATCCAGAGTAACCGACTGAATCTGCTGCAAAAACTCAGCATCTAAGGAAATGAATAAACAGTCGACGTTTAGGGCTGAGGCCCTTTATTGGGAATGGAAAGGAAGGGGGAAGATGTCAGACTAGGGTGGTGAGGGGAGGCGAAGAAGTAAAAGCGAGTCCATTTTCACTCTCTCCATGACTACACGTGCCCCCTCAGCACAGGGGCATTGGAAAACAGAGCTGAGATAACCCTCCATTGATATTGATTGTTCAATCAATTGATTGATATGGATCACTAAGGATCCCCACCACCCAGGACATGCCCTCTTCTCAATACTACTATAAGAGAGAAGGTATAGGAGCCTGAAGGCACGCACTTAACAGTTTAGGAACAGCCTGTTCCCCTTGGCCATCGATTTCTGAACAGACCATTCAAAGATTCAGAAGATTCAAAGTACAGAATACAACTCTGAAATGTGTCCTCCTGCGGGCAGCCATGAAACAAAGAAACACCATGGAACCCATTCAAGAAAACATCAAATACTCAATGCACAAAAAAAGAACAAATAGCGCAAAAAGCAAAACAAACAACATGTAGAATATCAAACATCAAACCAAGAGTCCAGGGGTATTTGGTTTAGTTCAGCTCAGTGGCGTGCCACTAGCTCACAGCAGGCCGCAGTGCTGTTCTTTCCCAAAGTGCCCGAGTCTGCAACAATCACCATGACCAAACCGCTCAAAATCAGCAAAAACAAGTAACCAGCATCTAGAAACACATGCGACCTGAACCTCAAAGTTCTCCAAATGAGTCCACAGCCTCACTGATCATTCCTTGCAGTGCGGATCCCAAGACTCCTTTGACAACAGATAGCAAGAGGAAGAGGAAGACTGGTCGGATGCAGGGAGACGGCGCCAAACGCTCCCCGTCCCCCGTTCTTGTCCTTGTCGACTTCAACCTTGCTCGTCGCCTCAATCAGAGAGAGGAAAAAGGGCTCAATAGAGAGAGGCAAAGGGGTCAATCAGGCTCAATAGAGAAAGGCAAAGAGGTCGATCATGGTGCCAATAGAGAAAGGCAAAGAGGTCGATCATGGTGCCAATAGAGAGAGGCAAAGGGGTCGATCATGGGCTCACGCCCCACATTCAGACTTCCAAGCTTCCAGGTTGCACACTTCACTCCAAACCTCACCGAACACCCTCGGAGGCAGCAAAGCACCAGATTGATCAACCGGCCCTAAACACACCATAAAAATGTAAAGCACAGGTTCCAATCATATGCAGCTTAATAGTAGAATCATATTTGAAAGAAAAAGAAGAAAAAGAAAAAAGTTTCATGAACTGTCTGCAGGACATCGCCTCTGGTCATGTTGTTCACTGGCGCCATCTTAAAGTCTATGAACACTACCTCACTATTTGGGCTCCTTTTTGCATTATTATTTCTCTCTTTTATATACGTTTCTTATTATAATTCAATAGCATATTTATGTAATGCACTGTACTGCTGCCTCAAAACAACAAATTTTACGACACGTTAGTGGTAATAGCCCGATTCTGATTAAGTACTTTATTTATTGCACAATTAGATATTGGTGGTTGAAATTTGCTCAGATATATTTGTACTGAACTATCCTGATGAAGGGTCTCAGCCCATTGCATCAACTCACTATTCTTATTCATAGTTGCTGCCTGACCTGCTGAGGTCCTCCAGCATTTTGAGTGTGTTGTTCTAGATTTCCAGCACCTTCAGAGTCTCTTGTGTTCAATATTTGTCTTGTCATTTTTTTTTAAGTTGGAGGTAGTGTTTGGTCAAGCTGAAGTGTATTGGGCAGGTAGTCTTGTGATTTCTGAGTACCTTGGTTCTGGATCTTGCAAGTTTTTCATTGACCTGGAACACAGTCTTTGTAATTAGTTAATCCATGAATCACTGCCTGTAATTACACAGGTCTCGGCCTTTGTAATTGCTAATTGGCCTGCATTCCAAATTCTGTGATTTCTTGATACTGAACGTCATAGGGACTGTAATTACTGAATGTAATTGATCCTAGACCCTGTGATTATTGAGTATTAGGGATTCCAGGGTACATTTATTTGGTAACCTTACCTGGTTCAGCTGTGTATGGGGAGAACCAGAAGTAATGGCTTATCAATTGGTGAGGGAGGATGAGGAGGGATGTGTTGTGGTTCAGGGTGGTGGGGCCCAATGTTGCAGCTAAATACATTAGTTACTTTGCTGGCCTTCCAGTCACCCTAACAGATACCCTCACCACAATCTGTCCTGCAAAACACTGTCACGAGAATGGTGGACACCCGTGTGACACTAATGCAGAATTGCACCGGAGTTTCAAGACTGTCTGGTGCTGTTGAATTTTCCTGGTAGTGCAAACTGAGTCAATGCTGGTTCACTGAATAAAAATGATTTCTATTTGAAGAATGCTGTAAAGGTACATAGAGTCATACAACAGAGAAGCAGCCCAACTGGTCTGAGATTCCTATCTAAGTTAGTTCAATTTTTTCTGCATTTAGCCCATATCCCTCTGAACCTTTTTTACCAATGTACCCTGCCAAATTCCTTTTATATACTGTTAATGTACCTGCCTCAATCACTTCCTGTGGCAACTCAGGTTCTGTGATTACCCAATACCTCAGGTCTGAGATCCTGCAATCATCCTGTATGATGGCTTTTCACACCCTGCTTTCAAAATAAGATGATAATCCATTCTTTTGTGGAAGGAGGTAGGATCTAGTAAGAGAAGAGGGGCTAAAGTGGAGGGGGATCCAGGTCACAGTGCTTGGAGAAGAACCAACTGAAGTCAACACAAACTTACTAGTTGCCATCAGCTATAGCCTAAGCGCATTCAGCTCATGGTAAACATCGTTCTTGCTATCTTATTTGGCTTGGCATTGCACGTCCCCAGGAGTTCAGATAGGAGGTCTCAGAATTGTGTGTTTTATTTAGAATTATGAATGTGCTTTATGGAATGTTGTGCATCTTGCAATCTGTCTAAATCAATCTGTTGGTACTTTTCTAATCACTGCTGAAAAGTGGGCTGGAATAAATCCAAAGATCACTGATTTTAACACTTTGCAGTTGGTGGAAAATGAAAGATTTTCACTGCATCAGTCATATGATTATTGGATTATTGCAGCAGGCCAGCTAGGCATCTGCGTCCATCCCAGTTTTCTATAGTTATTTCCATGCCTCACAGATCTTTTCCCACATCGCTGTAAACTAGTTGCACTTGTGCCTAACTAGTTCTCTTTTGATGCCCTAACTGATAGAGTCTGCTTCTATCACCTTCGCAAGCCATGAGTTCCAAGTTATCCCCAATCCCTGCATAATAAAGTTTTTCCTCGTATCCCCATGAGATTAGTTACAAAGAAAAGGTCACATACAGTAGAACAGAAGATAGGCTACTGCTCAGGCACAGAGTCTTTTAAAGTGTGTTTTCAAGAGAGTGCAGAAATCTGCGTAGGTGAAGAGTGGTAATTCAATGTGGTGTTGATATTTTAAAATATTGGGGTTGAATTACTAAACAGGACCAGCAGCAGCAGCAAGACAACTTTTAAGTTTGAAGAACGGAGAAAATAAAACCTCAAAGAAACAATAGCAAAGAGTGGAAATTGAAATGTCTACTAAAATACCAACAATATATACTCAGTGGCCACTTTATGAGGTATACCTGTACACCTGCTTGTTAATGCAAATATCTAACCAGTCAATCATGTGGAAGCAACTCAATGCATAAAAGCATGCAGACATGGTCAAGGGGTTCAGTTGTTGCTCAGGCCAAACATTATAATGGGGAAGAAATGTGATCTAAGTGACTCTGTCCCATCGAATCATTGTTTGTGCCAGATGGGGTGGTTTGAGTATCCCAGAAACTGCTGACCTCCTGTGAGCATCAGCTCTGTGGGAGGAAACACCTTGTTAATGAGAGAGGTCAGGGGAGACTGTCCAGACTGGTTCAAACTGATAGGAATGTGCCAGTAACTCAGATAATCATGAATTATAACAGTGGTGTGTAGAAGAGCATCTCTGAATGCACAACACGCTGAACGTTGAAGTGGATGGGCTACAGCAGCAGAAGACCATGAACATACATTCACTGGTACAAGAGGTATCTAGTAAAGTGGACACTGGATGTTGATGGGACCAAGAAAGATATTCTGATGAGGTAGTAAGTGCTGGAATCAGTCAGCATCAGTGGGAATAAAACAAAAGATTGTTTTGTGGCAATGTCCTTCCAGGTGATGAAAGGCCATTGACTTGAACTGTTTGTCTATCCATTGATGCTGTCTGACTTGCTGAGTGCTTCCAGCATTTTCTGCTTTCAATTTGGATTTCCAAGATCTGGGTTTGACTTTTGTAAAGGGATCAGCTGGAGGCAAAATCGAAGAGCAGAACCACAATGGTAATAATCTCTATGCAATCTGTGAAAAATGGCTTTTGATCCATGGGTTTCCAAGCCTGTACTGGAAAAAGAAGGAGGTGTTCTACTGGGGCTGGCACCTGTCGTACCAGTGTAAAATTGAGCAAGGGTAACAGACAAAATACTGGAAAAAACCATCAGTTCAGGTAGTGCCTGAGGAGGGAAATGCATTGTTGATGCTTTGGGATGAGATCCTTCATCCCAGCTTTCAGTCCAGTTGAAGGGTGTGGAAATGAAAAGTCATCTGTATTTTTCCCTCCACAAATTCTGCCTGACCTGCTGAGTTCCTTCAACATTTTGTGTGTTGCTTCAGATTCCAATAACTATAGTCACCCGTGTCTATAAATAAGGGTTGTGAATAGGGCTATACATTAAATATACAGGGAAGGGGAGTGGGTGAGGGGGAACTTAGTATGTTGAAGAGAAAGGACAAAGCCATGTGTAGGTTGCATTGTGGGCAGTGAGTTCTATGATAGGACAAAAAGGGACTGAGCATGCAAACAGAAGAATGTCTTTGCAAATAGAGACAAAGTTTAAAAAAAAGATTAAAGGCAATTTATCTGAAGGCACACAGGACTTGATACAACTGGGAAAATTAATAGCACAGCTAAAAGAAATAGATACAATCTGATTTCTATTGTAGAGATATAGTGATGACAAATTAACTTATTAGAACACAGGACGTTTGGGCACCATACAGTTCCGTTGGCTCACAACGTAGTGGCAACCTCTTAACCTGCTCTAAGATCAATCTAACCCATTGTTCTCACATAGCCCTCCATTTTTCTATTATATGTTTGCCTATCTAAAGTATTTTAAAATCCTCTAATGGGTGTTGGGGTGGAGATACTTCTCTACCAAAAGATGTACAAGGCCTTCCTTCCCTCCGCTAGCCTGCAGGTCATCCATGGGCAAGGTACAGCACCTGATTAGCCGCCTGATCAGGGTCACGTGAAGCCTTGAGAACAATTACTGGTTATGTGACCACTGACCTTTGGGCAGGATTGCTTCTCTTTATATTAGCTATTATTGACCAGGGAAAAAGTCTCTGGCTATCCATTTGATCCATGCCTCTTATCATCCTGTACACCTCCATTCTCGAGCAAGTGAGAGAACTTCAGTCAAAAACTTCAGTAAAGTAAAACCATTGTCTCAAACTTAAATGAAATTACAAATGAAATTACATAGGCATGAAGGTAGAACTGGACTGGGGAAACTGATTGAAAAGTTAGATATTAGAAAAATAATAGCAGACACACATGGACATACTTCACAGTTTCAACAAGAGATACAGTATTTCATTGAGAAGTAAAGGTCACTGATCCAAATGCAGCTAACAGAAAAGTTAAGGATGGCATCATTGAAAGAAAAGGTCACACTGTTGTGAAGGTTATTGTAAGTGAAAAGAAGCACAGACTTTCCAAACTGGCAAAAGGTGAACAAAGAAATAAGGGAGGAGAAGATAGATGATTAGGGAAATTAGGACGAAATGCACATACTATTATCAATTACTATAAATTGCACATTTAGACAGAGATGTATTGTAAAGATTTTTACTCCTCATGTATGTGAAGGATGCAAGAAATGAAGTCAATTCAATTCAACAATATTCCTAATATTAAAAACTACCAGGTTCAGGAAATGTTATTATACTGCAACCATCAGGCTCCTGAACCAGTGTGGATAACCTTACTCACCTCAACGCTAAACTGATTCCACACTTTCAAGGACCTTACAAATTATGTTCCATGTTTTATTTACTTACTATTTACAGTACTGTGCAAAAGTCTTATGCACATATGTATAGCTAAGATTCCTAATACTTTTACAGAGTACTGTAGTGATTTTATGTATTACACTGTACTGCTGCTAGAAAAAAATACTAATTTCATGACTTATGTGAGTGATGATAAACCTGATTCTGATCTGGGTCTCTATTGTGGACTGAGAGTGGGAAGGGGGCAGGGAGAGGGGGATCAAGGTTGGCAAAAGGGGAAAGGAAAAGGGAGGAAGTTGGAAGCACCAAAGAGGCATTCTGTGGTGATCAATAAACCATTGTTTGGAATCAAGTTATCTTGCCTGGTGTCTCAGGGCTGGATGCGTCTGCACCCGCAACAACCCCCACCCCAGTACTCGTTCTATGCCACCTATGCCACAGCCCTCCTACAGCACTCATCCCTCGCCATTCTCAACATCCTTTACTCCCATCAAATTTATACACTCACCCTTGGCTCCATGTTGACAAATACAGTTTTGTGCACCCGAGCTATATATATGTGCCTAAGACTTTCGTATTTTTTCATAGCGTGCCTGCAAAAAAAATGAATCTTTGGCTAATATATGGTGACACATAGAGTACGTACTTTGATAATAAATTTACTTTGAACTTTTTGAACTTTGATCTGACAATAATAACATCTATTAATATGTGAAATGGAAAAGAGTTGCTAAAGTATAAGTTGGACCCTGGTGGATGGGATTGGACAATTAATAATGTGAAATTAAAGAAATGGGACAGACTCTCACTAAATTCTTTTTCTGTACTCATGGTAGAACTGAGAGAAGGCATCCCTGTATTAGTATAAATTTGAAGGGCAAAAGAAGGGAGGAATTTAAAACATGTAAGTAGAAAAAAAATGATTACCCAAACTAATGGGGCAAAAGGCTAAAAATCCCCTGGACCAGATGGGCTACATCCTAAAGTTTAAAGAAGAAGTTGCAGACATGGTGGATGCGTTGGTTATAACCTTCCAAAATCCCCCAGATTCTGGAGGGTTCCCAGCACCATGGAAAGTTGCCAATATTCCAGAAAGAAGGGAGGCAGAGAACATGAAACAATAGGTTGGTCAGTCCAACATTGTGAAAATTCGGCTGTCATTGGGAAACTGCTGGAATCTGTTATTAAGGAATTAGGAACAGGATAATTAGAAAATCAAAACCCAATTCAGCCCAATCATGATAGAGCGATCGTGTTTGATGACCTTATTAGTGTTATGAATGTAACTAGCAGGATGTTTGGGGTTTTTGACTTACTGTTCTAGATTCAGTTCTGACCTCTGGTGCCGTCAGTGTGGAGTTTGCACGCTCTCCCTGTGACCACCTGGGTTCCTCTAAGTCAGGGAGACCATGGTTAAGGCTCCATGGCATAAATAAGATTGGGAGCTCCTGCTCTAGGTGCTCTAGTTTCATCCTGCAACTCAAACACTGTAAAGTTTCCCTAGTGTATTGGTGAACAGTAGAATCTGGGAGGGGCTGGTGGAAATGTGGAGGGAATGAAGCAGGGAATATTGTAAATGAGTGCTTGATTGTCATAGATGGCTCAGTGCTTCTATGCTATATGTCTCTATGATAATATGAAATAAATTCAGGCAACTTCCACTTCAGAGCCATTCGGAATATGGAAATTTGCCTTTACAGAATTCAACAATCATTATTCTAAAATTTGAGGTGCAGAATAACATTCACTCTTATAGAACTTAGGTTAAAAAAAAAGAGAAATAAATAAACACAACCTTTTTTCGCTTGTTTTTATAGAGTAAAGCATAGAAAAAAACATTCAGCCCATCTAGTCCATGACAGACCATTTAAGTTGCCTACTCCTCTTGACCTGCCCCAAGACCATAGTCCTCTATACCCCTACCATCCATGCACCTATCAAAACTTCTCTTAAATGTCGAAATCGAATTTGCATGCACCAGTTGTGCTGGGTATCTCATTCTATGCTCTCACGCCCCTATCAGTGAAGAAATTTCCCCTCATGTTCCCTTTAAACTTTTCACCTTTCATCGTTTAACCTGGACCTCTGGGTGTAGTCCCACCCAACCTCAGAGGAAAAAGCCTGCTTGTTTCTTGATGCACATGCAGATGACATGGCTTGGTGTCACAGGAGATCATCATATGGACTGTTTTCCAGGAATGTAACCCCTACTCCCTGTCTTGTAATGTGTGGGGTCACTTGTATTGTACCTGATAATTGCTCATCACATTGGAGGTAATATCTAACATGACAGAGCAATGGTAGCATGTTAGGGGTAACAGGGAGGGGCGTGGAATCACAAGGCCAACATTACATAGGCTCTAGTCCCCCAATCTGGAGCACATTCAAGTCAAGTCAAGTCACTTTTTATTGTCATTTCAACCACAACTGCTGGTACAGAACGTAGTAAAAAAGAGACAACATTTTCCAGGACCATGGTGCTACATGAAACAATACAAAAACCACATTGAACTACATAAGAAAAAACACAAAAGCTACACTAGACTTCAGACCTATCCAGGACTGCGTAAAGTGCACAAAACAGTGTAGGCACTACAATAAATAATAATAAATAATAAACAAGACAGTAGACACAGTAGAGGGTACAGTAGGTTGGTGTCAAGCCAGGCTCTGGGTATTGAGGAGTCTGATGGCTTGGGGGAAGAAACTGTTACATAGTCTGGTCATGAGAGCCCGAATGCTTCGGTGCCTTTTTCCAGATGGCAGGAGGGAGAAGAGTTTATATGAGGGTTTATAAGAGTTTATTGCCTGAGAAGGTGGTGGAGGCAGAGACTCACACCATTTAAGAAGTATCTGGATATAGGCTTGGATCACTTAGGCATACAGAGCTGTGCACCAAGTGCTGATAAGTGGGTTTGGAATAAATGAGTTATTGATAGTTGGCATGGACATGGTGGGATGTACAGCCTGTCTCTGTGTTGTACAGCTCTATGGGTCTAACGTATGGAGTGGCTGAGTAGCCTTGAGGAGCTGTATGCCTGATACGACTCCTGTCACCTTTTTGTTTATTTTTTGCCCTTCACCATCTTCCCTGGAATTAGATGCTAATGGGAGCAGTTCCTTCTGTACATCGTTCGTTCGTTATGTGCCGTGTCATATGACACGGGCAATCATGGTCTTTCCAAAACACTGATTGTTCTTGGCAAATTTTTCTACAGCAGTGATTTGCCATTACCTTCTTCTGGGCAGTGTCTTTACAAGACGTGCAGCCCCAACCATTATCAATACTTTTTAAGAGATTGTCTGCCTGATGTCAGTGGTTGCATAACCAGGACGTGTGATATGCACCGGTTGCTTATATGACCATCCACCACCTGCTCCCATGGCTTCATGTGACCCTTTTTGGGGGTGGGGGGGGGCTAAGCAGGTGCTACACTTTGCCCAAGGGTGACCTGCAGGCTAGTGGAGGGAAGGAGTGCCTTACACGTCCTTCTTGGTAGAGACATTTCTCCACCCCACTGCCTGATTTAAATCATTAAGGATCAAGGATCAGCTTTATCCACCATATACATTTACATATATTAGGAATTTGCTGTGGTGTGTTGGCGTGACATGCAACAAAAATTACATTCACTAACCATAAGAATAAATTATGATATAAAAATGAAATAAATGATATGAAATAAAGTATGTATAAATATATAAATATCACATGTTTCCAATGTAAACAGTGGTTTAAGGTGTTTACAAATTCAGTGCAGTGACTGAGATAATAGAGGGTGGTGGGCGTGGCTAACTAGAATGGTTGGTCAGATTAACTGCCTGGGGGAAGAAATTTTTAGATCGTGTGAAGTCTTTGTTTTAGTAGCTCTATAGTGCTTTCCGAAAGGGAGCTTTTGGGAAAAGGTGGTTTGAAGGGTGAGTAGTGTCTGCAATGATTTTTCCTGCCTGTTTCTTCATCTTGAATGTATACAAGTCCTGCAGTGATAGGAAACTACAGCCAGTGACCTTTTCAGCTGCACTGACTGTTCGCTGTAGGTTTCATATACATCTGTGAGAGGATGCTGCATCCAACCAGAGATTAATGTCTGAAGCACGCTCAATGATGGCAGTGTAGAATTGCACCAGTACGTTCTGGGGAAGATGGAATTTTACACATGCACAACTGTGTCAAATCTCTCAACGCTTGTGAGAAGAATATTTGCAGATTCTACAGTCCAATTTACAGCTGCAATCCCTCATCCCTGAAACCATTCTGTTCAGAACTGAAGCCTTGGCTGAACAGCTGACAGAACCAATGAACCATTTAAATTTATCGCTTACCGGCCTTGAAGGGCTTGGTTCGCATGTTCTCACTGTTACGAGGTGATTACGAGATGTAGGGTAGTGTAGAGGCTGGCACAGCAGCATACAGGATGACACGGTAGTGTGGTGGTTAGCACATCACTTTACACCATCAATGATTACTGATCGGGTTTCAGTTCCTCCCACATTCCAAAGACGTATGGTTAGGGTTACTAAGACGTGGGCATGCTAGATGTGCTGGAAGCGTGGCAGCTGTTGTGCTCTGCCCTGCACAATCCTCGCTGATTTACTTTGACGCTTTTCATGATGTTTTGATGTACAAGTGACAAATAAAGCAAATCTTAAATCTTATATACCTTAAAAGTTATCTATTAAATGCTGCTTCAGAATAATTGACAACATGAAGCCAAAAACTAGATCACATTTGCCAGAAAATTCATACTGTGTTTGATGGATTTGTTGGCTACCTGAAGGGAAATCATTGGATATAGTCTATTCGGATTTCCAAAAGTGTAACTTTGAAATGGCAGCGTCGACCTCAAAAGCAGTTATGGAGAAAAATAATCTCCTTAAAATCAATCAGAACGAAATTGCCTGTAACCATAATGCTTCTTCCCTACCCAGAGGGATTCCAAGCAGAGTGGCAGAGTAGATGTGTCGGACTTGATGACCTTTAGAATACAAAAGGAAACAACTGGAAGAGAGATTTAATTGACGAGAAATGTACTGGGCTTCCATCAGCAATGCTCCCTGTAAGGAGCAGGGAGATAAATCATTCTCCTGAACGGCTCTTCTCTCTCAGCTGTTACATACTCTATTGGTCTTGCCATCTATCTAACAGCCCTGAGCAATCTGATGAATGACTGCTGCTCTGTGCTTGCTCTCCTGCAGTTAAGTGACTGTCATTTAGCATTGCACTGCAATTGCCCACTTGGTGAAGAGAACAGGTGAGGGTTAAGAGAGACTGTTTTATTTGTGAGCTAATTAAACACACTCCTGGATTTCATGATTTTCTCCAGTTATTGTTTTTTTTCTGTTGCCTTGCAGCGTTACACTTCCCTGCAGTGAATTACTGTACAGCCTTTAACAGCACTGTGAGTTTAGGACATTATTGCAAAAGGACACTCAAAGGTTACAGAGTACTCCTGTAACACCATAGCCACTTACATTTTTGAGCTAAAACTTTTATTATTCAGAGCAACAAGGACAAAATGCTGGAGGAAATTGGCAGCATCAATGGAGAGGAATAAACAGTTGACACTTCAAGCTAAGACTCTTCATCAGTTATGGTTGTGACTTCATGTGGGAAAGACCCTAGTGCAGGGGTTCCCACCCTGGGGTCCATGCAACCCTTGGCTATTGGTCCATGGCATAAAAAAGGTTGGGAGCCTCTTGCCTTAGTGGAAGGCAACCAGAGAATATTTTAGCACAAGACACAAGCGATTTATGAAGTGATAGAGGTTCAGAGAAATACCGCACAGGAACAGGCACTTTGGGCAAACAAGTCAGTGCCACTAACAAGCACTGTTTACACTAATCCTGCATTGACTCTATTTTTCTATTTTCCTCACATCAACTCCTCCCAGAACCTCGCACTCACCTACACACCAGGAGAGACTTACAACAGCCAATTAACCTTCTAATCCTCACGTTTTCAGGATGAGTGAGGACACCAGAGCACATGGGGAGAAAGCACGGACACATTTTGATTCAGTACCTGATGTTTAAGATTCTTCCCTATTCACTCTGCCACATGCCATTGGAGTGCACTTGTACCTCACTCCTACACCAGAGACTTGACCACAGCGTTCTTGGCTGATCCAGCACAATAGTGAATGATACTGATCTTTCGGGGACAGCATCTTTCAAATGAGATGCTCAGCCTAACCCCAAGTTGCATTGAAGTGAAGAAGAGTCCTGGCCAACATTTATCCCTCAGAATATTGTCTACTACTGAGTCTACAACTGCATCCAAGGTCTTGTTTTTTAAGCTACATAAAGTTGTAAACTCCATCATGGGTACTAGCCTCTGTAGTATCCAAGACATCTTGAAGGAGTGGTGCCTCAGTAAGGTGGCATCCATCATTAAGGACCCCCATCACCCAGGACATGCCCTCTTCTCATTGTTACCATTGGGAAGGAGGTACAGAAGCCTGAAGGCACACAGTCAGTGATTCAGGAACAACTTCTTCCCCTCTGCTCTCCGATTCCAAAGTTGTCATTGAACCCATGAACACTACCTCACATATATTATTTCTGTTTTTTTCACTATTTTTAATTTAACTATTTAATATGCATTAACATACAGTGCAATTGATTTACTTTTTTAGTATGTTAACATATATTGCATTGTGCTGCTGCCGCTAAGTTAACAAATTTTACGACATATGCTGGTGGTATTAAACCTGATTCTCATTCTGACTCTATGTACAGAGATATCATGTTTCCCATTTTATAACAGTAAATACACCTCACATGTACAGAAAGCCCTAAATAAATTAGTCAGTATTTGTAGAAAGGGAGAAAACAAATCACCTCATGAGTGGGTGCCAAAAACATATGTGTTAGGATAACTTAGTTATAGGCATGCTGTGTTGCTGCTGGAAATGTGGCAACTTTTAAGGTCTGCCCAGCACAATCCTCACTCATTTGATTTGATGCAAATGGCACATTTCACCGTATATGTATTTCGATGTTCATGTGACACATAAAGCTAATCTTTCTTTCAAAAGGTACCAGGGAGAATAGATTTGAGTTGTATGGACATGTGAATGGTGGGAAGCCACTTGTTCCCTTGCCCTTGTTCCTCCATTCAGTGGGATTAATGCTATTCTGTGATCAAGCTGCAAATGCTCATCATGACTTCATAATCCTTATTACTTACGTTTAGGAGAATTCTCCGATTTCCGACTAAAAATTGACTCTACCATTCATGATAGAGTGTGGGAAGTTGATTGATGCAAATTGGGAGTTGGGGAATGAGTGGGTGAAAGAGAGTTACAGTTCATTAATAAACAGAGTATTAAAGGCATCAAAGCACATTTTAGAAAGCAAGTAAATAACCTTAATGCTTTTATTTATTTATTTTTTATTTCGAGATACGGGATGGTAACAGGCCGTGCTGCATTCTCTAAATAAAAGATTCTGACCAATGAGCTCACACCACCGAATTACATCCATGTGACCAATTAACCCACTAACCCATACGTCGTAGGAAGCTCAGCACCCTGAGGAAGCCTATGCGGTAACAGGGAGAACGTACAAACTCCTTACGGTTGGCAGTGGGAACTGAACCGGGATCACAGACGCCATAATAGTGTTACGCTACGCTAACTGCTATGCTGCAATGCCATCCCAATTGAAAAAAAAATCCACAGGGACATTCTAAAGATGCAAAACTGAGTTTAGTTCACACCTACGCAAACACAGAGGGAGAAAAAGGAGAGAGAGAAAAAGAATGCGTGGGTCCAACATATTATTCTCTGTAACTTCCGCCACCTCCAACGGGATCCCACCACTAAGCACTTCTTTCCCTCCCCCCCACTTTCCGCAGGGATCGCTCCCTACGCAACTCCCTTGTCCATTTGTCCCCCCCATCCCTCCCCACTGATCTCCCTCCTGGCACTTATCTTTGTAAGCAGAACAAGTGCTACACATGCCCTTACACTTCCTCCCTCACTACCATTCAGGGCCCCAGGCAGTCCTTCCAGGTGAGGTGACACTTCACCTGTGAGTCGGCTGGGGTGATATACTGCGTCCGGTGCTCCCGATGTGACTTCTCAAACTTCCGCTAATGCCCCACCTCCCCCTCGTACCCCATCCGTTATTCATTTATATAAACACATTCTTTTTTCTTTTTCTCTCTCTCCTTTTTCTCCCTCTGTCCCTCTCACTATACCCCTTGCCCATCCTCTGGGTTTTCCCCCCCTCCCCCTTTTCCTTCTCCCTGGGCCTCCTGTCCCATGATCCTCTCGTATCCCTTTTCCAATCAACTGTCCAGCTCTTGGCTCCATCCCTCCCCCTCCTGTCTTCTCCTGTTATTTTGGATCTCCCCCTCCCCCTCCCACTTTCAAAGCTCTTACTAGCTCTTCTTTCAGTTAGTCCTGACGAAGGGTCTCGGCCCGAAACGTCGACTGTACCTCTTCCTAGAGATGCTGCCTGGCCTGCTGCGTTCACCAGCAACTTTGATGGGTGTTGCTTAGTTCACATCTAAGAAGGAGTGCACCTAAAAATTATGGATGGACCAGAGAAGGTGCAAGAAATGTTTTGACACAAGAATGGAGAGGTTATAACCACGAGGAAAGATGCATATTTGCGAGGCTCTTCTTTCCTAAAGAGGAATGACTAAGATCGACATAAATAATGAAGGATAGGCGTAGACAAAATGCTTATATTTGAGACGCAGATCGAAACCAGGTCACAAATTTATGATAGTTGTGAATTAATCCAATAGGGAATTTAAAAGAATCTTCTTTCCAAGGAGGATGGTTAGAATGTGGCACTCACTGCCACAAACAGTTGAAGCAAACAGATTTGATACATTGAAGGGAAAGCTAGATAAGTTCATGATTGAGAGAGGAACCAAAGGGACGTATTAAAAATATTAACGGTAAAAAGTAGTGATAGCAGATCCTGTACAACATAAACTCTAGCAGGGCCCTCTTGGGGGGGGGCTGGTTTGCTTTTATGCCGTGCACTTAAGTCAGAAGAACGTGTGTATTGTAACAAGCATGCAAATGCAAATGTAGAGGACATGATTGATGTTATCAATGCAGTACCCACACATTGACGGAAATTCTTGATTAAGGAAACAAAGAGGGGGCGTCAGCATAACATCAAAATTGATGCAGAAGGCATAGAATTTAATTTTTAATATGTTTATGTCACATGGAGCAATGGTGGGAAGCAGCAAAATTTTAACATCGAGGTTCTGACAAACTGGTTTATTATTATTTTCAAATTTACTGGGATTCTGTGAAAACATTGCTTTGTATGCCATCCATACAGATCATTTCAATACAACACTGCGCTGAGGTACTACATAGAAAAACAATAACAGAATGCAGAATAAAGTGTTATAGCTACAGAAAAAGTGCAGCGCAGGCAGACAAAAAGGCCCGAGGTTATAATGAGGTAGACTGTGAGGTCAAGACTCCATCTTAGTGTAGTAGGGGACTGTTCAATAGTCCTACAACAGCAAGGTAGAAACTGTCTTTGTGCCATAAGACCATAAGACATAGGAGCAGAAATAGGCCATTGGACCTTTGAGTCTGCTTTGCCATTTCACCATGGCTGATCCATTTCTCTCAACCCCATTCTCCTGCCTTCTGCCCATAAACATTCACGCCCTGACTAATCAAGTACCTATCAACCTCCCCCTTAAATGTGCCCAGTGAGTTGGCCTCCACAGCTGCCTGTGGCAAAGAATTCCACAGATTCACCACCCTCTGGCTAATGAAATTTCTCTTCATCTCTGTTCTAAATGGACATTCCTCTATTTTGGGGCTGTACCCTCTGGTCCTAGACTCCCCCGCCAAAGGAAACACCCTCTTCACATCCACTCTATCTAGGCCTTTCAACATTCAGTAGGTTGTGCCTGGTGGTACATGCTTTCTTTCGTACCTCTGCCTGACGTGGGGAGCGGGGGCAGAAGAGAGAATGTCCAGGGTTGGCCGGGTCTTTGTTTATGCTGGCTGTTTTACCGGGGCAACAAGAAGTGCAGACAAAGTCAAAGGAGGGGAGGCTGGTTTCCATGGTCTGCTGAGCTTTGTCCACAACTCTCTGCAATTTCTTGCAGTCTTGGGCAGAACAATTGCCTTACCAAGCTGTAATGCTTCTGGGCACAATATTTTCCATGGTGCATCAAAAAAATTGGTGAGGGTTAAATGGGACAGACAACATTTCCTTAGCCTCCTGTGGAAGTACACTGCACACCTGCTCGTTAATGCAAATATCTAATCAACCAATCATTTGGCAGCAACTCAATGCATAAAAGCATACCAACATGGTCAAGAGATTCAGTTGTTCATAAAAAATGTCAGAATGGGGAAGAAATGTGATCTGAATGACTTTGTCAAAATCTTTGGATAATGGCCAGATACTATTAAGGCATTTGAAAGCACTAACCTCAATATTTAATATTTAGAGTTCATAATTTAATATTCAGAGTTTGCAGACTCTAATTCCTTGGCAGTAAGAATCTATTCCCAGTCTTAAATAATCAGTCTGCTGTACAGAGGTACCTACATTTTCTAAGATCAATTTATTATGAGTGTGTCTCATTAAGAAGCAAAGCGTTGTTGTTGCTTTTCCCTCATAAATCAACATGGAGTGTCTAAACTGTTAGTTATGGTAATCCCCAAAATTATAAAGGTGTTTTCAGATATGTCATTCTGCACTCCTAGCAAACTCTGAATATTAAATTATGAACTCTAAATATTAAATATTGATGTTAGTGCTTTCAAATGCCTTAACAATATCTGGCTATTATGCAAATATTTTGACAAAAGCTTTCATATTTGGCTCTACACATAAATCATCCAAAATCTACCCTCTCAGAACATTGCGGATAACTTTTCTATGAGTTTATTATATACATCCTTGATCAGTAGGCAGTTCCAATCTTCTGTTGTAGACTGGTTATAAATGCACATTTGGAGTATGTTCCTCAAATCATTTCAGGTGCACGCCTTGCTGTGCCGCCTGAGTAACTTCAGCAATTGTGGCTGTAAAGCCATTATTTATTATGAGTGAAAATTATTCTATCACGGTCCATACTTATGATAACATGAATAAAGCATAAAACAATCACATTTTGCTCAAATCATGCAGTCATATTATGTCAGCAAAAGCACCCATCGCTGCTCCACTTTCCTTTCCTATCAAAATCCACCACCTGCAGTTCTTTATTGCCCCCTGACCTACCACCACTGTTGTGGGCCGTATCAAAGGTGGTGATGAATTAGCATACAGGAGGGAGATTGAAAATTTGGCTGAGTGGTGTAATAGCAACAACCTCTCACTCAATGTCAATAAGACCAAGGAACTGATAGTAGACTTCAGGAGAGGGAAAGCAGAGGTCCATGCGCCAGTACTCTTCGGAGGATCAAAAGTGGAGAGAGTCAGTAACTTTAAATTCCTGGGTGTCACTATCTCAGAACTATTTTATAACTCTCTCAGATCTGTTATATCATAAATATAATTGCAAAGAAAGCACGACAGTGCCTCTACTTCCTCAGGAGTCTGTGGAGATTCAGCATGTCATCAAAAACTTTGGCAGACTTCTATAGATCTGTGGTGGAAAGTGTGCTGACTGGCTAAATTATGGCCTGGTGTGGGAACACCAATGGTTTTGAGGGGAAGATCCTACAAAAGGTAGTGGATTCAGCCCAGTACATCACAGGTAAAGCCTCTCTACCATTGAGCACATCTACATGACATGATGCCTTAGAAAAGTAGCATCCATTATTTAAGATCCTCACCCACCCAGGCCAGGCTCTTTTCTCACTGCTGCCATCAGGTAGAAGGTACAAGTCCCTCAGGACTCACACTAGCAGGTTCAAGAACAGTTACTACCCCTGAACCATCCGGCTCTTGGACAAAAGGGGATAACTACACTCATTCTACTTATGCTGTTCCCACAACTGGTGGTCTCACTTTAAGGATTCTTTATCTTGTTACTTCATACTCGTTATTTACTGCTATTTATTTATATTTGCATTTACACATTTGTTGTTCATTGATCCTGTTTACATTACTATTCTATAGATTTGCTGAATTTTCCAGCAGGAAAAGGAATCTCAGGGTGGTATGTGGTGACATGTATGTACTCTGATAATAACTTTTACTGTGAAAATTGAAGTTTTTTCACCTCCCAACCTTTGTCACTATTTGTACCCTTCCTTCGTCTGCCTATCACCTCCTCACCTGGATCCACCTATCATTTGCCAGCTCTTTTCGGCCCCTTTCCTTTACCTTGTTATTCTGGCCACTTCCCCTCCATCTTTCAGTCCAGATGAAGAGTCTCAACCAAGGTATTGATTGATCATTTCTCTCCACAGGTGCTGCCTGATCTGCTGAGTTCCTCCAGCAATTTTGTTTTCTCCCATCTTTAAGCTACCTCTGCGCTCTTAAAACAAGTTGTAAGGAATTAAACCTTTATCAAATAACTTCCAGTCCTCAAAGGACAAGGTTTTGCATGTCATGGAGTATTTTCTATGCAGTCAAGGCAACCTTCTCATTACCATGGCTAATGTCGAAGATGGCTTGGATTTGGAAGTTCTTGAGAGTCGGGTCCTGCTGAAGGGGCTCGGCCCGAAACGTCAATTATACTCTTTTCCATAGATGCTCCCTGGCCTGTTGAGTTCCTCCAGCATTTTGTGTCTGCTGCTTGGATTTCCAGCATCTGCAGATTTTCTCTTGTTTGTGAATGAGAAACCTTACTGATTCAAGTGTTCCAATATACAGCAAGATGTGGATTATCTCAGCCTTAAGACGAATGCTAATAGCTTACAATCAGTTAAAGTGGATGCTATCAGTTCAATCCCAGGATGCAGAACTCAGACCTTTTCTGGGAATATTCAACAATACTCCAGATTTGTGTGTGATTCTGTGTTTATTTATTTATTGAGATACAATGAGGAATGAGTCCTTCTGGCCCTTCGAGCCATGACCCAGCAATACCCCAATTTAATCCTAGCCTAATCACAGGATTAATGACCAACTAACCAACTAACCGGTGGGTGTTTGCACTGCGGGAGGAAACCAGAGTACATGGAGGAAACCCGTGCGGTCACGGGGAGATCATACAAACTCCTTACAGGCAACGGTGGGAATTGAACCTGGGTTGCCTGCACTATAAAGCATTGTGCTAACCACTATGCTACTGTACCGTGCCACCCCAAATATCAGAATGAACAAAGGTGCTTACACAATTACAGCAATTCCTTAAGAAGCGGGGTAGATGGGTCCAGGTACAACAGATATCATGTAATCTGTGTAGGCAGAATTTGAGTAGCAACCCTACTGGTTTTATACAACTTGATGAAGACTATGGAGCATCAAATCTGAGACTGAGATAGTGGGAAGGCTTTGAGGAGTCAGATGAGACAGTCACCACAGGATACCCAACGTTACGTTCCCGTATCTTTTATAACTCTACTAATTAGAAATACCTTTACAGATACTGCCTTCTTTCCAGTCCTTTGAAATGAATGAAGACAGGTGAATTCTAGGGAAGGATTGTCAATCTACCCTGCCAGATTGCTAGCTAGACATGGATAATGAAAACATATCTCAGTGACTTTCAGTGGCGGGGTATTTCTATCACTGACAATTACTTCCAGATTGAATTTTCACATTTGGACATAAAACAGTTTGCTGTGTTATTATTTAGCAGCTTATCCTTCCAGTGAAAACATTCCAACCATTTTACGGTTCCTACATTTGCTTAAGCTATATTTAAATTTGATATTTTTGCTGCATCAATCAGAATTCTCTAGTATTCTTGGGAGGGATGGAACAATATCATGTACAAAGAAAATTTATTCTTTTATACACATATGTCACCATGATTCTAATGAAGGGCCTTGGCCCAAAACATTGACTCTTTTCCATAGGTTCTGCCTGGCCTGCTGAGATCCTGCAGCACTTTGTGTGTATCATTATATAGAACCCTGAGATTAATTTCCCTGCAGGCATTCACAGTAGAACAAAGAAATAATATAGAATCAATGAAAAACTGCACACAAAGACTGACAAGCATCCGATGTGCAAAAGAGAAAGCAGAGTGAGAAAGCAGTATGGATGACTGAGATGCAGTCTGACAAGGTTCCAAATGTTGATCCCATCAATAAGCAACAGCTTAGTTAAGGAAGACTTCTTTATTTGCTGAGAACTGAAGCACTATTTCCTAGGTAGCGGTATTTTCAATCTGGATCACCGATTCTTGGATCGGTTTGGAGTGCAGTCGTTCTCGGATTAGCATTTTGACAGGAGGTTCACACTCACTTCAGAAAATGCCCCCAGGAACCCAGTTCAAAAAAATAAATAATTTCCTCAACACAATTCATTAAGCTTCTATTAATATAGTGTTGACAGAGTGTTTACAGAACCTGACATGGATTGCTCATACAAGATTTTGATTCCCTTAATGTGTACTTACAGTTTAGCAACAGTACCTCTCTAGGGAATCAGTTATGCGATGAGTCATTGTTATACAGTGCAAGGCATCAGCAATTAAAAGTGACCAAGATTATTAAGAACCAGAATAGGTAGACTTCTAATAATTAGCCATTGAAGTATGTTTTTCTCTATATTCTATGCACAGTGTTCAGGAGCATAGTCAGTTTGTGTGGGTTGCACAGCTCATTGATAAAGTAGGAGGGATCTGTTTAACAGTGAGTCAGACTGAATGTCTTAAATCTGGATTCATTCAACACACACAAAATGCTGGAGGAGACCAGCAGGCCAGGCAGCATCTATGGGAGAGAGTAAACAGTCGACCTTTTGGGCCGAGACCCTTCAGCAGGACTGGAGAAAGAAGACGAGGAGTAGTTTTAAAAGGTGGGGCAAAGGGAGGGAGAAACACAGGGTGATAGGTGAAACCAGGGGGGGTGCGGGAGGATGGGAGGGGTGAAGTAAAGAGCTAGGAAGTTGACTGGTGAAAGAGATACAGGGTCAGAGAAGGGGGAATCTAACAGGGGAGGACAGAAGGCAGAAGACCATGGAAGAAAGAGTAGGAGGGAAAAGGGGAAGGGCACCAGAGGGAGGCGATGGGCAGGCAAGGTGAGAGAGGGAAAAGGGGATGGGGAATGGTGAAGGAGAGGAGGGGCATGACTGGAAGTTTGAGAAATCGATGCTCATGCCACCAGGTTGGAGGCTATCTATAAGATATTGTTCCTCCAGCCTGAGTGTGGCTTCACTGCAACAATAGAGGAGGCCATGGATTGACATATCAGAATGGGAATGGGAAGTGGTATTAAAATGGGTGGCCACTGGGAGATCCCACTTCTTCTGCCGGACAGAGTGTAGGTGCTAGGCGAGGCCGTCTCCCAATCTAAGTCGGGTCTCACCCACGTACAGCAGGCCATGCTGGGAGTACTGGACACAGTACATGACCCCAACAGACCCACAGGTGAAGTGTCGCCTTGCCTGGAAGGCTGTTTGGGGCCCTGAATGGTAGTGAGGGAGGAGGTGTAGGGGCAGGTGTAGCACTTGTGCCGCTTACAAGGATCAGTGGCAGGAGGGAGATTGGTGGGGAGGGACGAAGGGACAAGAGAATTACGTAGTAAGTGATCCGTGCAGAAATCAGGAAGTTGGGGGAGGGAGGGTGAGAAGAAGCGCTTGGCGGTGGGATCCAGTGGAGGCCCCTCATCTGGATTTGTTCTTTCGCTACGGACTGTGTCATAGAATGTTGCCGATCATGGTCTTTCAATGACTGTTCTTGGCAAGTTTTTCCATAGATGCGGTTTGCCACTGCCTTCTGGGCGGTATCAATGCAAGACAGGTGAGCCCAGCCGTTATCAATACTCCTTAGAGAATATTTGCCTGGCATCAGTGGTTCACATAACCGGGACTTGTGATATGCACCAGCTGCTCATACGACCACCCACCTCGATCAGGGGGCTAAGCACATGCCACACCTTGCCCAAGGGTGACCTGCAGGCTAGTGGATGGAAGGGACACCTTACACCTCCTTTGATAGAGATGCAGTATGTTTGAATATTAGTCATAAAGACTGGTTGGACAAACTTGGATTACTTTCTCTGGAGCGTCAGTTGCTGAGGGCAGACCTGATAGAAGTGTATAAAATTATGGGAGGTACAGATAGAGTAGAATCTTTTTCCCTGGGGAAAGAGGTCAAATACTAGGAGACATGCATTTAAGGTAAAAGTGGGACACTTGAAAGGAGATAAGTGGGGAAAATTTCTTCTTACACAGAGAATGGTAGATACCTGGATTGGTCTGCCATGGTTAGTGGTGGAAACAGGTACAATCGTGATATTTAAGAGTGTTTTTGATAAGTAAATGGATACTGCAGGGAATGGAAGGATATGAATCAATGTGCGGTCGGATTATTTCAATGTGGCATCAATCTGGAGCGATTTGCTGTGGTTGGACCCAGCTCCTAATGCAAGTTTCAGACAAATTAAATGCCAACCCAGATAGAATGGGGACTCCTCTCTCTGTGACTGCCCCAGCTACTGTGCATCGTGTCTTTGAACTGTGCAGTGACACACCCCGCTAATATGATGAACTGAATACTGAGGGTTTGTGTCTACTCTGGGCTGTTCCAGGGATTTGGATCTAAGGACTCAGTTTGAACATAAGAACATAAGAAATAGGAGAAGGAGTAGGCCATCTGGCTCATCAAGCCTGTCCCGCCATTCAATAAGATCATGGCTGATCTGTCCGTAAACTCAGTTCCATCTACCTGCCTTTTCCCCATAACCCTTAATTCCCCTACTGTGTGAAAGCCTACCTAACTGTATCTTAAATACATTTAGTGAAGAAGCCTCAACTGCTTCCCTGGGCAGAGAATTCCACAGATTCACCACTCTCTGGGAAAAACAGTTTCTCCTCATCTCCATCCTAAATCTTCTCCCCTGAATCTTGAGGCAATGTCCCCTAGTTCTAGTCTCACCAACCAATAGAAACAACTTTCTAACTTCTATCTTATCTATCCCTTTCAACATTTTGTATGCTTGGTTCGGAATGCTGTTGCTCGCTTCTATTTTTGCATGATTTGCTTTGTTTTGCTTTCTCTTTCTCTATTCCCACTGGGGGTGGTCTTATTTTAAAATTGGGTTCTTTCCAGTTTCTTGCTCTGTGGCTGCCTGTAAACAGCCAAATCTCAAGGTTGTATAATTTATACGTTTGTTGATAATAAATGCACTTTGAATCTTTGAATGTTCTCATGATTGGCACAGGCATCATAGGTCGGAGGACCTGCTTCTGTGCTCTACTTCTTCAATGTAAACAAGATGATATATGAGATTTCTTAAGTTATCTCTTTGACTATATGCTTTGACGGCACTTTGGTATGGAGATGTTCTTTTGTGGAAAATTTAGTAATGATACCTTAATCCAACGGTTAATAACTAAGCAATCCACACTTGGTCACTTATGTACAGGCCGGACTAGAGGGAGTTAAGGACTGGCAGTATATCTGAGGATTGATGGAAATGGCTTGATAAGCACTGGGGCATCAAGGAGACTGGCTGTGTATCAGAAGCAGTGGCACATCAGTTACTGAGGGAGGATAAGGAGGGGTGTGTTGTGGTTCAGCGAAGTGAGGCCCAAGGGTGTAGTGAAGCACTTTAGCTATGTTGCTGGCTTCTCAGTTGTCCTGATTGATGCCCACAGCACAAGATGACCTACAAAATGCTGCAAGGCCAACCGTGATACTTAGCGACTCCCACACCAGAGTCTCATGGTGGGAAGTATCACTTTCCCAAGTGATGCAAAGCAGTTCAAAGCTGGTTCACTGAAAAAAAAAAGATTTTAATTTGAAGAATGCTGCAAAAATTGCAGCTATGCAATTGGATTTCTTGACATTACTGAGTTAGTTTTACAAACAGTCATTGAGTCACATAGACCCTTTAGTCCAAATGGTCCATTCCAATTAAGATCCTCGTCAAGTTAGTCCAATTTTCCCTTGTTTGGCCCATATCCCTCTGAACCATTCCTATCCATGCATTTGTCCAAATTCCTCTTAAAGTGCTGCTAATGTTCCTGCCTCCATCACTTCCTCCGGCAGCTCATTCCATATACCGACCACCCTCGGGGTGAAAATGTTGTTACTTAAGTTCCTATTAAATCGCTCCCCTCTCACTTTAAATCTCTCCCCATTAGTTCTCGATTTCCCAAACCTGGGAAAAAAAGACTCTGCATTCACTCTACCCATGCCCCTCATGATTCTGTGTACACCTTTATACACTCAGTGGCCACTTTATTAAGTACACCTGTACACCCACTCGTTAATGTAAACATCTAATAGCCAATCATGTGGCAGCAACTCAATGCATAGAACCATGCAGACATGGTCAAGAGGCTCAGTTGTTGTTCAGATCAAACATCAGAATGGGGAAAAATGTGAACTAAGTGACTGTGACCACAGAATGATTGCTGGTGCCGGGTGGGGAGGTTTGAGCATCTCAGAAACTGCAGATTTCCTGGGATTTTCATGCACAACAGTGTAAGGGGTTTCTTCTTTTATGTTATTGCTAAGGCTAATAAAATGGCTTCTTTGTTATGTTAAAAATAAAATGGCTTCTCTGTGATGTTACCTGCTGAGACAGTGTTTCTCTCTCTAGCAGCTTGTTTGGGTTATAATCACCGATAACAAGAATTGTATTCATTTGCTATCCAATTGGGATAGATGTTATCCTTTCTTGTGTGTCTGTAAGCTATTGTTTTTGTGGGCTTTGGGCAGAAGGCACGATGGGGACAGAGAGAGGAGACACAATGCTGTAAGTCGGGCGATGGAACGGATCCCAAGCGGGAGTCCGAGGCCCGGGGTCTTCGGCAAGGAGAGGAGACAAGGACAGACTCAAGTAGAGCATTTGGTCGATCACCGAGGGTGGTCCCATTCGGAGTTCGGAGGACATCGACTGGAGGAAGGGGGACCCGGTTCTGTAAGAGCTCCAACAATGTGTGTATGAACTGGTTAATAATAATGGCGCCTTTTTCTTTTTTTTAAACAATTAATCAATTCTTATTTTGTTCCTTTACTATCTACATAGCCAAAGTAAGAGCTATAAAGTGTAATCATTTAATCGCATATGGTGTATTGTCTGTTATTTGGCAGGGTGGGTACATCACACAGCATCTACACAAACTTGATTAACCAGTTTGGCAGGGCCGAAGGCTGTTCCCCCGAGACGAAAGCGAGCTGAGCGAGCCTGAGGCTTACCAGGGGCTACAACAGTTTCTAGAGTTTTAAGAGGATGGCGTGGAAAAAGCAAAATCAAATCCAGCGGGTGGCGGTTCTGTGGATGAAAATGCTTTGTTAATGTTACTAGACAGAGGGGAATGGCCAGAGTGGTTCAAGCTGACAAGAAGACAGCAGTAACTCAAATAATCACGCAGCACAACGCTGTTGGACAGAAGAGCATCTCTGAATGCGCAGCTAGTTGAACCTTGAAATGATTGGGCTACAGCAGCAGAAGACCAAACCGGATTCCACTCCTGTATCTAATAAACCGGCCACTGAGCATAAGATCACCCCTTAATTTCCAACACTCCAGTGAAATATGCCCCAGTGTTCTCAACTCCCCTCCATGACTCAGTCCCTTGAGTCCTGGTAACATCCTTGTAAATCTCGACAGCGCTCTTGTCGAGGTAGTTTTGAATCAGTTGGTGATGCCTTTTGTATGTTTGTATGGAGCTTGAAGAGGTAGCTTTAAACAATGCTCTTCCATAATATGGGAAATTGTCTCATAGCTAAGTTGAGTACATTCAACAATGCCAAGCCTCCCTGAGATACAGCACTCTGAATTCTAATCTGGTTTCCAAATACTTTCCTTTTCATCTTTTGCAAGAGGCAGTGAGTGGTTGTGTGCTTTTTTTTTAAAAAAACAGGAACAATGAACATAATTTTAAACAAGAAAACTCATTGCTTTCAGCTATTTGGATTTCTAAATGACCATAAAAGGCACTTTTTAAAAACTATTTCCTCCATGTGCTTTGTTTAAAAAAAAGCTCTTTGTCTTCTCTTTACCCATTTCTCTTTATTTTCTTTCTTTCTCCGTTCTAAATGGCGTAACCTTTTTAAACTCGCAATGACATTTATTTGTTGAGCCTGAATCAGCTGCGAGAAACTGGTAGATCGTTTAAAATATATGAAAACCACATAAGACTCCCATGGTGTGATAGTTCTTGAATGGATAGTGAGACGGACATACGAGGGGGGAGGTTTGGGGTGGCGATTGCAATTAAATAGTGTGGAGAAAGAAGCCTTTTGTAATAAAGTTTTTAATCTTCACTGTGAAATTCTGTTCAGTCACGCGAAAGAGGGATACTTCCAAGTGAGGCTCTCAGAATTAAATTGTGCATCTGTAGAACTGCCAACTCAAGATTTCCTTGTAATCAACGTTACAGAGTGAGGGGTGGGGAAGCAATGGTAATAAATATTGAGTATTCACAAGGAATGCAGTCCAACTTTTCTGAAGAGGCTCAAAGCTCTTTTCACTTTACGTACCTTCTGAAATATGGGCATAGTTGTTAATGTGGCCAAATGTGACAGTTAATTTTGTGTCCATCAATATTCCACAAATAGGAACTTGACATCAATAAGTAAATGGCTGGTAAAAACAGTGGGAATTTTTCCTTTGGTCTCCAAAGAAGGGCGAAGTTTTAAAATTACTTTGAACTGTTTAATGGGGCCCCACTTGACTATTTTATCCTACCATATCTCTGTCTCTCACAGTGACGTAGTCAATGAGGGGTGAATATTCAACAGCTAGAGCAGAGCTTGAAATCACAAGTTCCAATTCAACTTTAATTATCATTCAATCATACATGAATAAAGCCAAATGATATTATGTTCTTTCTGCGCCAAGGAGCAAAGCACATTACCAACAGCACACAACGCATATGATTATGATTTCAGGAAAACATACATTCACAAGGGAACAAAAAATATTATAGTCCAATCCCTGAGTGGCATATCTGGCAAGTTGTCCTGGTCTAGCTTGTTCTTCCACCAAGCGAACACGAGAGGGCAGCACCGAGTAAACACTAGAGGACAGCACCAACATAGAATAGTACAGCACAGTACAGGCCCTTCGGCCCAATGTTGTGCTGACCCTCAAACCCTGCCTCCCATATAAGCCCCCACCTTAAATTCCTCCATATACCTGTCTAGTAGTCTCTTAAACTTCACTAGTGTATCTGCTCCACCACTGCCTCAGGCAGTGCATTCCATGCACCAACCACTCTCTGAGTAAAAAACCTTCCTCTAATATCCCCCTTGAACTTCCCACCCCTTACCTTAAAGCCATGTCCTCTTGTATTGAGCAGTGGTGCCCTGGGGAAGAGCCACTGGCTGTCCACTCTATCTATTCCTCTTATTATCTTGTACACCTCTAACATGTCTCCTCTCATCCTTCTTCTCTCCAAAGAGTAAAGCCCTAGCTCCCTTAATCTCTGATCATAATGCATACTTTCTAAACCAGGCAGCATCCTGGTAAATCTCCTCTGTACCCTTTCCAATGCTTCCACATCTTTCCTATAGTGAAGTGACCAGAAATGGACACAGTACTCCAAGTGTGGCCGAACCAGAGTTTTATAGAGCTGCATCTTTACATCGCGACTCTTAAACTCTATCCCTCGACTTATGAAAGCTAACACTCCATAAACTTTCTTAACTACCCTATCCACCTGAGGCAACTTTCAGGGATCTGTGGACACGTACCCCGAGATCCCTCTGCTCCTCCACACTACCAAGTATCCTGCCATTTACTTTGTACTCTGCCTTGGAGTTTGTCCTTCCAAAGTGTACCACCTCACACTTCTCCGGGTTGAACTCCATCTGCCACTTCTCAGCCCACTTCTGCATCCTATCAATGTCTCTCTGCAATCTTTGACAATCCTCTACACTATCTACAACACCACCAACTTTTGTGTCATCTGCAAACTTGCCAACCCACCCTTCTACCCCCACATCCAGGTCGTTAATAAAAATCACAAAAAGTAGAGGTCCCAGAACAGATCTTTGTGGGACACCACTAGTCACAACCCTCCAATCTGAATGTACTCCCTCCACCACCACCCTCTGCTTTCTGCAGGCAAGCCAATTCTGAATCCACCTGGCCAAACTTCCCTGGATCCCATGTCTTCTAACTTTCTGAATAAGCCTACCGTGTGGAACCTTGTCAAATGCCTTACTAAAATCCATATAGATCACATCCACTGCACTACCCTTGTCTATATGCCTGGTCACCTCCTCAAAGAACGCTATCAGGCTTGTTAGACATGATCTGCCCTTCACAAAGCCATGCTGACTGTCCCTGATCAGACCATGATTCTCCAAATGCCTATAGATCCTATCTCTAAGAATCTTTTCCAACAGCTTTCCCACCACCAACAGGAGGGAGCAGCCTCCAGCCCAGACGGATTCCAGACAGCGGCCTCTCCCTTTCATCACAACTATCTGACTCAAAGGTCAAAGGTAACAGTGCTATTAACCAAAGCCTGGAACAATGCCTAGTGGAAATTAACCTTCTTGATCCTGAGAATAAAAGGTTTACATATATGAGGAGCATTTGGGCCTGTACGCACTGGAGTATAGAAGAAGAGAGGGAAACTCATGAAAACCTATTGAATATTGAAAGGCCTAGATAGTGTGGATGTGGAAAGGATATTTCCTGTAGTGGTGGAATCTCGGACAAGAGGGCATGGCCTCAGAATAGAAGGACATCCCCTTAGATCAGAAAAATCTCTTTAGTCAGAGTGTGGTGAATCTATGGAATTCATTGCCACAGATAGCTTTGGGGGCCAAGTCATTTGGTAGTTTTAAATCGGAGGTTGATAGGTTCTTGATTAACAAGGATATCAAAGATTACGAGCAGAAGGCAGGAGAATGGGATTGCGAGGGATAATAAAGTAGCCATGATAGAATGATGGAGATTCGATGGGCCGAATAGCCTAGTTCTACTCCTATGCCTTACAGACTTTTGGTCTCTTTAACAATTGTTGCTTTTTCAACCCTTGTACCGCAGGTTTTGGTTGCAGCAATGTGTGTGGGAGACGAATTAATATATGCCTAAGGGAAATGACACAGCTGCTGAATCAACGTAGACCAGCGCTCATCACTAATGCAGACTTGGTTCCTGCCTGAAGTCTGGCTCAGTAGGTGGATAGTGCCCATTAATAATTTCTGTAGCATTGCAGAACTCCTCTGCTTTGACAGCATCGACAGGCAGCCTATGCTCACATCTTTGCCTACACTAACCTATAACCGTTGTATCATTTGCAAAACACACACACACACACACACAAAATGCTGGAGGTCAGGCAGCGTCTATAGAAATGAATAAACAATCAACATTTCAGGCTGAGATCCTTCATCATGAGCATCCATTGTATCAGCGAATTGCTCGGTGGCGGTGGAGCTAGATGTATTGCATACCGTTATGGCGTTGTCGCCTGGACTTGGGTACCATCGTGTCGAGACAGTGCGCGATCTAACAAATGGAGGGAGTGATTGTCTTGTACGTTTTCCTTGTGATCGCAAGACCCTGTTGGACATTGGCCACGTAGGATAATGCAAAAAGAGTTCACTGGTGAGACCAATGTGGGGGGGGGGGTGGTGAGGGAATTTGTGTCGACTCGATTGTGGCAAGGGTTATGCCCAGGCCATGGGGTCACCTGCTGCAACCTCCCAACCTCCCAGGGGAGGAGAGCAGGAGCCTCTTTTGGGTGGACTATATACCATACTGCATTGGGGCAGCCCCTGCTGTTGGTGCTGCCCTCCAGTGTTGGCTTGCTACAGTTCACTCGTTGCTGCCCTCCAGTGTTTGCCTGGTGGAGGAACAAGCTGGACAGAGGCGATCTACAGTCATGCCACCCAGGGACCTGGTGCTATAAATTTTTTTCTTTGTGACTGCATATTTTTCTGAAATCATAATTATATGTGCTATTTGTGCTCTGTGCAGTGTGCTGCTGGTAGTGTGTGTCGCACTTTGGCTCTGTTTAGTTCGGCTGTATTCATGTATGGTTGAATGATAATTAAACCTGAACTTGAGTGTGATTCAGCTCAGCTATTAGACACCTGGTAAAACGCCAACTTCTTAAACAATTTTTTTTTCAACCATTGTCACTAAAACTGTTTATCTACTTATGAATAACATTGTGGAACCTTGCTATTGAAAAGTTGTCACCACATTTGCAACCCAGGGTCACTGTTCATACTTCAAAACATGATTTCATTGCCTGTTAAATATTTCAATGGAAGCTGTTATATAAAAGCATATCTTTCAATCTTCAATCTCCTATTTTCTTTCCTCCTTTCTTTCATTTCTACTAATATTGGGCAAGAGGTACAGGAGCCTTTGGTCCCATACCACCAGGGAGTTATTATCCTATAACCATTAAGCTTCTTGAACAAGCATCGATAACATCACTCAACTCTGAACTAATTTCACAAACTACAGACCCACTTTCAAGAACTCTACAACTCATGTTTTCATTATTAGCCATCTAGCTCTTTATTTATTCATCTGTTTATTCATTCATTTATCTTTTGCACATTGGCTATTTGTCAGTCTTTGTTTATGTATAGTTTTCATAAGTTCTAATGTACTTTTTTCATTTTCCATTAAAGGCCTGCAATAAAATGAATGTCAAGGTAGCATACAGTGACAAATACATACTTTGATATTAAATTTGCATTGACTTTCTTTCTCATTCTTTTCCTCCTCACTGATGAGGAAATTATCCAAGTTCAGTTGAACAGCAAATATGTATTCAACTATGATAAGCAGATTATAGAAAACATTCTTTTAGGGTGCATCACAACCTGGTATGGAAGTTGTCCTGTCCAAGACCGGAAGAAGTGGCAGAAGATCATGAACATGGCGCAGCACATCACACAAACCAATCTTTCGTCCTTGGACTCACCTTACACCGCACGCTGTCGGCGCAGTGCTGCCAGGATAATCAAGGACACGACCCACCCAGCCAACACACTTTTCGTCCCTCTTCCCTCCGGGAGAAGGCTCAGGAGCTTGAAGACTCATATGGCCAGATTTGGGAACAGCTTCTTTCCAACTGTGATAAGACTGCTGAACGGATCCTGACCCGGATCTGGGCCGTACCCTCCAAATATCCGGATCTGCCTCTTGGTTTTTTTGCACTACCTTACTTTCCATTTTACTATTTTCTATTTATGATTTATAATTTAAATTTTTAATATTTACTATCGATTTGTAATCCAGGGAGCGGGAAGCGCAGAATCAAATATCGCTGTGATGATTGTACATTCTAGTATCAATTGTTTGGCGACTATAAAGCATAATGTGTTGTTTTTAATAATATTAAGGCTATGAGGACAAGTTGAGTATTCACAATGAATTCCTGTGCTTCCACTCCAGTCAGCATCACCTACAGGGCACCAATCGGGAGCGTTTTTGAGGATTTTTCTCGTGTGAATGGATGCAGGAGAAAGGGGTTCAGTACAAACCTTGATCAGTGCATTGCCTGCCAACACAGAGTCAGACAACACTGCAACATGTCTTTCGGCCCATCGAGTCAATGCTTCACACTGATTTTACACTCATCCATCTATACTCTCCCTACATTCCTCTCAACTCATGGTGCTCACATTAGGGGAAGGTGGAGCCTCCTGACAAAACCCATGTAGTCACAGGGAGAAGCTGCAAACTCCACACAGGCAGCACTGGAAGTCAGGAATGAATCCAGATAACAGGAGTCTCGACACTCACCACCAGGTTCAGGGATAGTTAACACCCCTTAACCATCAGGCTCTTGAACCAGTGGGGATAACTTCAACTTTAGTCGCCCCATCATTGGACACTTCCTACTGCCAATGGACTCACTTTCAAGAACTCTTCATCTCATGTTCTCCATATTTATTGCTTATTTATTTATTACTATTTTCTTTAATAAGAACTTTGAACTTTTTTTACCGTCCCCATGGCCTGTTCTTCATCAAGTTACAGTATTGCTTGCACTGTTGTAACGATATGTTATAGTTATGTGGTTTTTGTCAGTTTTTCCAGTCTTAGTCTGTCTTGTGTTTCTGTGATATCACAGCAGAGGAACATTGTATCATTTCTTAATGCATGCATTACTAAATGACAATAAAAGAGGACTGAGTGTCCTCATAATCTAATCTAATTTGCACAGTTTGTTGTCTTTTGCGCACTGATTGTTCATCCCCGCCCTGTTGGATGCAGCCTTTTATGGATTAACTGAGTATGCCCACAAGAAAATGAATCTCAGGGTTGTACATGTTGACATAGATGTACACTGATAATAAATTTAATTTGAACCTTGAACTTTGCAGCTCTGACGTAGCAGATCTATTAGGTATGCCATCTCAGAAAGGCCAAATCATCCACCGTGGACAAACCATTGATGAAGCTTATAAAGAATGCACTACAGCAAGTTGTTAAAACTTCTTCAAAGCCATCAACTGCATCGCCCAGCACAGTCTATTGGTGATAAGGATTAGTGACAATCATCCTGATTGGATATTTAGGCATCAACTTCCTGTGGCTCTCTACCTAATTGTAGGGATCTTCACCATATGGTTCAAGGCAACTTCTTTTCAAGGGCATGTCGACTTGCCCAATAAAAGCCAAAAATTTAACGAAACGACAAAAGCAGTTGATAATCCTATCCAAGCTGAGTACTAAAACCCTAGCTGTCTGTAAGTGTTCTTATACAATGTTTGTACTGTTAGTTCTCAAAAACAGGGGCCTTTTGCAGTCTGTAGAAACATGGCGGTAAACATCAGAATTCTCATTAATGTTACCAAGTTTTTCCTCAGACATAATCCTCACAACCCAGTGGTATTCTCTTGTCTTCATTCTTTGTGTGACCTTTGTTCCTTTTGCGACAGGATCCCTTGTTCCTACCTGCTTTGGCCTTTTACTTGTTGCTTCTTCTTCTACTAGGCATCTTAAAAACTATCAGAGGACAAAACTTCCCTGCACACCTATAAATAAGAGAAAATCCGCAGATGCTGGAAATCCAGAGTAACACACTCAAAATGCTGGAGGAATTCAGCAGGCCAGGCAGCACCTATGGTAAAGAGTAAACAGTCGATGTTTTGGGCCAAGACACTTCATCAGGACTAGAGAGAAAAGATAAGCTCAGAGTAAGAAGGTAGGGAGGGGAGGAAGAAACACAAGATTGTAGGTGATAGGTTAAACTGGGAGAGGTGAAGGGATGAAGTAAAGATCTGGGAAGTTGATTGGTGAAAGAGATCCAAGGCTGGAGCAGGGGGAACTCTGATAGGAGAAGACAGAAGACCATGGAAAAAAGGGAAGGAGAAAGAGTACCAGAGGGAAGTAATGGGCAGAAAAAGAGACAAGGTAAAAGGGGGAAATGGGAATGGGGAATGGCGAAGGATGGGTGGGGGGGGGGGGAAGAGAGCCATTAGTGGAAGTTCAAGAAATTGATGTTCATGCCATCAAGTTGGAGGCTACCCAGACGGAATACAGCATGTTGCTACTCCAACCTGAGCATGGCCTCATCGTGGCATTAGAGGAGCCCACAGACTGATATGTTGGAATGGAAATGAACTAGAATTCAAATGAGTGACTACTAGGAGATCCCGCTTTATCTGGCAGATGGAGCGTAGGTGCTCAGCAAAGCGGTCTCCCAATCTACATTGGGTCTCACTGATATACAGGAGGCCACACCGAGAACACTGGATATAGTAGATGAACCCAAAAGACTCAGGTGAAATGTAGCCTCACCTGTTTGGGGCCCTGAATGATAGTGAGGAAGGAAGTGTAGGGGCAGGTGTAGCACGTGTTCTGCTTGTAAGGATGAGTGCCAGGAGGGAGATCAGTGGGGAGGGACAAATGGACAATGGAGTCATGTAGGGAGCAAACCCTGGGGAAAGCAGAAATTGGGGTGCTTGGTGATGGCATCCTGTTGGAGAAGTTTTGGATAATTATGTGCTGGGTGCAGAGGCTGGTGAGGTGGTAGGTGAGGACAAGGGGAACCCTATCCCTAGTGGGATGGTGAGAGGATGGGGTGAGGGCAGACATGCGCGAAATGAAAGAGATGTGGGTGAGGGCAGCGATGAAGGTGGAGGAAGGGAAGCCCCTTTCTTTGAAGAAGGAGGACATTTCCTTCATTCTAGAACTCTTATCATCTTGTACACCTCAATCAAATCATCTCTCATCCTTTTTCACTCCTAAGAAAAAAAACCCTAGCCTGCTCAACCTATCCCCATAAGGCATGCTCTCTCATCCAGGCAGCACCTTGGTAAATCTCCCCTGTACTTGCTCTAAAGCTTCCACATTTTTCCTATAATGAGTAGACCAGAACTGAACTTAATATTCTACATGTGGTCTAACCAGGGTTTTATAGAGCTACAACATTACCTCACAGCTCTTCAATGCAATCTCCCAACTAACGAAGGTCAACACATCATACACCTTCTTAACAATCCTATCAAATTGCACATTGACTTTGGTTGTGGTTGTGGACTCTAACCCATTTCACTCTTCTCCCAACTAAACCTCTCCTACCCAACTTTTAATGCTGAGACCTCTCCTTGCAGAAGGGAATTGCCGCGGGAACAATTTTTTGGTGCTGTTGAATTGCCACATTCACTGAGGCCAGTGGCCAGGAAGTTTCGCATCAAAGAGAGAGCATAAAAGAAACTAAAATTAATCCCTCGCTGTGCCTAGTTTTCTTGGCAGTTCACCTTTCGGAGGCAGCCAAGTAGTGTGACCAGCTGTGCTAAACCTGCACTTAGGGAGCCAATGGGAGCAGCAAGGAGCTGTGTGTCAAATAAGGGGCTGGCAGCGATTAACATTGGCATGGGAGTGCATTTATGCAAAGTGCTTCCTATGAAAGATCGCAAAGGCTGGGCCGGCTTTCCATTCTTTGTAAGGAGAGAATTTGATCATCTAAATGGCCTTGATTCTACCTTTATTGAAGTCGTGAACAAATTTGTTATGCAAATCCTACCGTAATAACAGTTTGCAGTTGTATAACACCCTTATCAAAGTAACTTTGCAGCACTTAAGGTGTCTAGTGTTGGCTTCTGTCAGAAAACACGTCGACTTTCAATCACAAGCGTGCACGCACGTATACACACACACACACATTCATTCTTCAGTTACTTTATTCTGTTAGACATTGAATAATCAGCACGTATTTGTGTTATATCACTAGTTTGCACTTAATGGGGTTTTCCTTTTTAAATATTTATTTTTCTACTCCGGAGCAGTAACAATTCATTGTGACATTGAAAGAGCAATCTGTTGGTCTCCCTCTCGCTGTGGAAATGGTGACACTTCTCTGTCCCTTGTTAGTGAGAGAGGCAGCCTGTGGCATGGCGAAGTGCTGGGTCATGGACTGTAGTTTTTGTTGTGTGGTAAACCATATATACAGATATAGGTTGTAACTGGGTTACCTGTCTGGACACGCCCCTCTGCTGACTGCTCCTGTGGCTCCTCCCACAGACCCCTGAGTAAAGGTGATTGTGCCACTGCTCCTCCCTCAGTCCGGGGCAGATACTCAGCATGGACGTTGGTCCATTTACTGTTAATAAAAGCCTTTCAGTATTTACTCTACTTCCAGTCTTTTGGAGTAATTGATAGTGCATGTTGGTTACGGGCTCTCTGGGGGCTTGCTATTGCTTGCTTGGTGGTTGGTGGGCACTGATGCTTCCTGCTAGAACAAGTGGGGGAAGGATTGATGCTTTGTTGCTGCATGTGCATGGGGGGGCGCTTTGGAGGTTCTAATGCTATTTGTCATCTATTCTTTGGGGTGTTTCCTTCTGTTGCATGGATGTCTGTGAAGAGCAAGAATTTCAGGTTGCATACTGTATACATTCCCTGATATTAAATGGAACCATAGGTACAGGCTCTGGCAGCCCATTGCCACATCATTCAAAAAGCCAATCTTTATAATTGAACATAGAAAGAATAACTGTCAATATTTAGACCTGGCAGCTTTTTTTCTAGCTCAGAGGAGAACATTATTTATTTGAGTATAGGATGGGAGGAGCACATTAGTCAGATTTAGAAACATTTTTCATTTGGATATAGCCACTTTGAAGCATATAATGCAGCAGGGCAAGATATGGAGGAAGCATTATTTTGCGTCTGGGCTTGGAGCAGTGCATTATTCAGTTAGGTCAAGCCATTAGATAAATGTAATTTCCAATACATTACGTCTCATATTAGTTCCTCGATCACATTACAGCGGAGAAATGGAGCTACTCCTGCCTTATGCATTTTGAACTACAATCAGAGTAGTGGCATATATCATTACAAAAATTCTAGGTACAAGCTATATTGAATGTTCTGGGGATGAATACAAACAGACATGATCTAACACTGCACAGAATACAATAGACACAGTCCTATTGGGACTGTGGAAATGTAATTTCTGGAATGAACTGGTCAGAGCTGAATAATGTCCCAGATTTTAGCACTTGATCAACTCTACAGAGCTAGAAAAAAAATTCACTGATGTTTTTTCTCTTGGAAAAATTGGCTGGGATATCAAATAAATGAGAAAGAATGCCAATTTGTGTGCACAGAAGCTAGAAGACAGGCCAATCTGCTCGATATGGGTGGCACATTAGTGTAGTGGTTAGCTCAATGCTTTACAGAGCGGGAGACCCAGGTTCAATTCCTGCTGTTGCTTGTTAGGAGTTTGTACATTCTCCCTGAGACCACGTGGGTTTCCTCCTGTTGCTCTGGTTTCCTCCCATCGTCCAAAGACAAACTGGATGGTAGGTTAGTTGGTCATTGTAGGCTAGGATTAAACTGAGGGATTGCTGGGTGACATAGCTCAAAGGGATAGAAAGGCCTACTCCGCCATGTACATCAATAAATAAATAAAAATAAAGTGATCTTTTCCAAACTTAGTCTATGGCCCCATTAACCGATGACCCAAAGTATTCCTTTGTCCCCACGGATGCTGCTCAACTTTTTGTTCCAGGTTCCAGTATCTGCAGTTCCTTGAGTCTCCACTAGGAAATCATTTGGTTTCGGATTTGCATTTTGCTTTCCTATCTCCCTCATCACCGTAGTTAACCTTCCATTAATGCTGAAGATTAGGTTTATTTGTCACGTGCACATCGAAGCATGGGAATGGACATACAGCGAGAGGCGCTGGTGATGTCTGAGGCTGTGCTGAAGGCAGCCCTCAAGCGTGGCCATGCTTTCGGTGCCAATGTAGCACATCCACAACTTACCAACCCCAACTTGTATGTTGCTTTGGGATGTAGAAGGAAACCAGACTGCCTGGAGGAGGCACGGAGAACGTACAGGCAGTAGCAGGAATTCAACCTTAAACCTGTTACGCTAACCACTATACCACTGTGTTGCTGCCATGCTATTAGCTACCACTATGTGTTGGTGAATTTCACCCCATCATTTGGCAAAAAAAAACATTTTTATTTTATTTTAAGCAGCAGCTCAGGTACAGGCCTTTCCAGCTGACCAGGCCCGCACCACCTAATAAGACCCATGTGACCAATTAATATACGACCCCCTATGTCTTTGGAATGTGGAGGAACCGGAAGTATCTGGAAGAAACCCTCATGGTCATGGGAATATACAGTCAGAGATTATTTTTTCCTCTTGATAATAAAGATCTGTAAGGAACTTAGCAAAAGTCTTCAAAGTTAGGGAAGGTTTTGAGAGAGTGAACACAGAATGCTGCCACCTTTGGGAAAGAACAGAAGTAAAGATTAAACTGGAAGTAATCCTATCAAAGATTAAGAGGAGATTTATTTACCAAGAGATAAATGAAGATGGAATTTACATCCATAAGCAGCAGCTGAGGTGAAAAGTTAGGAAGAAGTCTGATAAGCAAAAGAGAAAGAATTAAATCAGGATGGATAGGTGTTCATTCTAGCAGGAGAAGAACTGCCTGTTCTAATCCCATTAATGCAAGTAAACAAGAGCTGCGTAAAGGTTCTGGCACATAGTGCTCGTATGGACACGTTTTCACTCTGATGCTTATTTCACTGATACGCACAGTTCTGGTTGCCCCACTAGAGGAAGGATGTTGAGGCTTTGGAGAAGGTTCAGAAAAGGCTTACCAGGATGCTGCCTGGTATAGAGGACATGAGAGGCAGGATAAACTTGGGTTGTTTTCTCTGGCACGCCACAGACTGAAGGGAGATCTGATAGATTTACAAGATTATGAGGGGCATAGAATGGACAGAGTATGTGTTTCCCAGGGTTGAAACGTCTAACACCAGAGGTCAGACATTGAAGGCAAGAGTGGATAGGTTCAAGGGGGATGTGAGGGGTAAGTTTTTTTAAAACTCAGAGTCATGGATGCCTGGTACAGTAGTAGAGGCAAATACATTAGAGGCTTTTAAGAGATGTTTGGATAGGCACACGGATGTGAGGAAGATGGAGGGGTATGGATATGGTGTAGGTAGAAGGGATTAGTGTTTGGGTGTTCTATATTTGCTTTTTCACTATTTTGGCACAACACTGTGGGCCGAATGGCCTGTTTCTGTGCTGTACTGTTCTATGTTCTATTTCCACCATCCCTTCAGGCAGGGGTTACAGATCCCAGTCATACTTTTTAATGATAAAAAACAATATTCATGTCTTCCTAAAAAGGAGCCTTGGAACTCACACAGCCAGGCTCATGACCTATCAACCATCAGGCTCTTGAACTAGAGGGGACAGCTTCAGTCAACTTCACTTGCCTCATCAATGAAATGTTCCCACAGTCTATGGACTCACTTTCAAGGACTCTTCACCTCATGTTCTCAATATTTATTCATTAATATATTATTATTATTTCTTTTTTCTTTTGTATTTGCAGTTTGTTGCATTTTGCATATTGTTTCCATCCTGTTGGGTGGAGTCTTTCCTTGATTCCATTATGGTTTTTGGATTTACAGAATATGCCCGCTAGAAAATGAATCTCAAGATTGTATATAGTGACATATATTGACAATAAATTTACTTTGAAGTTTGAAATTTTGCAGATGCTGGAAATCTTGACCCGGAGGAATTGAGTAAGTCAGACAGCATCTATGGAGGAGAATAAGCAGTCTATGTTTCAGGTTGCGACCCTTCATCAGGACTGGAAAAGAAGGGGAAAGAAGCCAGGATAAGGTTCTGGGGGAGGGGAAGGAGTACAAGCTGATGGGTGATGGATGAAACCAGGGGAGGAGGAAGGTGATGGGTGGGAGAAGCGATAAGGCATGAAGCTGGCTGGTGAGAATGTGGATGAGGTAAAGGCTTGAAGAAGGAGGAATCTGAGAGGAAAGGACAGTGGACTATGGAAGAAAGTGAAAAAGTGAGGCACCAGAGGGAGGTGATGGGCAGGTGAAGAGAAGAGAAAGGGTGAGAAGAGAGAAGGGGGATGGGGAAGAAATTACTAGACATTAGAGAAATCCATCTTCATGCCGTCAGGTTGGAGGCTACCCAGACAGAACATGAAGTGTTGCTCCTCCAACTTTAATCATGGAACCCTCTCTCCCCCTCACCATCTTATTCTGGTTTCTGCCCTCTTCCTTTCCAGTTCTGATGAAGTGTCTCACCGGAACCGTTGACTATCTATTCCTCTCCACAGATGCTGCCTGACCCGCTGAGTTCCTCCAGAATTTTGTGTCCGCTGTTTCTTGTCTATTTATAACCTCCTCAGTACAGGAAATTTTACTCTAGTTAGGTCTCCAAATATCTGAGGACCTCAGTTAAATCTCCCCCTGACATCTCTGTTCTAAAGAAAATAATTTCATCTTTTTTCATAAATAAACCTCTCCTACCTTGGCAATCTTATTATAAATCTGCTGTGTGATTGGCCTAGTGCTAACACATTGTTCTTACAGTGTGGTGACCGGAACCATATGGCATATCATAGATTTGTTTTAAACCCTTCCAACATGAGATTCATGTTCTAACCACTGAATGGAAGGATCCAATATGACTAATTAGGGACATTTAGGAGACTGCTCTAGGCACTCGGTTGATCAAAAAAATGGAGGGCTATGTGGTAGGGGAAGAGTTAGATTGATCTTAAAGTATGTTCAAAGGTAAGCATAACATCGTGGGCCAAAGGGTCTGTACTGTGCTGTAATGTTCTATGGGGTGGCAGGGTAGTGTAGGGGTTAGCACAACGCTTTACAGTACCAATGACCTGGGTTCAATTCCTGCCACAGCTTGTAAGGAGTTTGTATGTTCTCCCCATGACCATGTGTGTTTTCTCTGGGTGCTCTGGTTTCCTCCCGCAGAACAAAGACTTACCGGTTGGTGGGTTAATTGGTTATTGAAAATTGTCCCATGATTAGACTGGGATTCAATCGGGGGATAACTGGGCGGCAAGGCTCGAAGGGTCTATTCCATGCTGTATCTCAATCAATAAATAAATAAATGTTCTATCTCCCAATGAACCACTTTCACTTCCAGCATTTCTATTTAGGACATGCAATCCTTTTCTTCCTCCGCTTGTCTAGGCATCCAACCATTTGCTTTGTGTTCATTCCTGTGCCTTAGTTAACTTCTCCAAAATTTTACCGCATTTTTGTCATTTTTCTGTCCATCTAGCATCTCTATTGGTGACTTCCTGGAGCTCACGCTTTCTTCCATATTACAAGCAGTAGTAGTGCGATCACTGGAGTTGAGTATGACTCCTGTGACTGCACTAACGTGGGAGGCAGATGCATGATCCTTGACAGATCGGGGTCAGGGTTCAGCGGCATAGCTTAGACCCATAGTATCATAGGAAAGTACAGTACAGAAACAGGTCCTTTGGCCCATCTAGTCCCTGCTGAACCATTTAAACTGCACCAGGACCATAGCCCTCCATACCCTTGACATCCATGTACTTATCCAAACTTCTCTTCAAAGTTGAAATAGAGCTCACATGCACCACTTGCACTGGCAGCTCATTCCACTCTCACGACTCAGAGTGAAGAAGTTACCCCTCATGTTCTCCTTAAACATTTCACCTTTCACCCTTAACCAATGACCTCTAGTTGTAGTCCCACCCAACCTCAGTGGAAAAAGCCTGCCTGCATTTACCCTATCTATACCCCTCAATTTTATATTCCTCTATCAAATCTCCCCTCAACCTTCTATGTTCCCAGGAATAAAATCCCAACCTATTTAATCTTTGCTTATAATTCAGGTCCTCCAGTCCAGGCAACATCCCTTTAAATTTCCTCTGTACTCTTTAAACCTTATTTTCTTCCCTGTAGGTAGGTGACCAAAATTGCCCACAATAGTCCAAATCAGGCCTTACTAATGTCTTTTACAAACTTAACATGACATCCCACGTCCTGTACTCAGTACTTTGATTTATGAAGGCCAAAGTGCCAAAAGCTTTCTTTATGGCCCATCAACTTGTGCCGCCACTGTCAATGAATTACGGACCTATATTCCCAGATCCCTTTGTTCTACTGTACTCCTCAGTGCCCTACTGTTTACTGTGCAAGACCTACCCTCATTGGTCCTACTGAAATGCAACATCTCACACTTGTCTGCATTAAATTCTATCTGTCATTTTCAGCCCGTTTTTCCTGCCGGTTCAGATTCTGCTGCAATCTCTGATAGTTTTCCTTGCTGTCCACTGCACCCGCGATCTTGGTGTTGTCTGCAAGTTTGCTGATCCAGTTAACTATATTATCATCCAGATCATTGACATAGATGACAAACAGCAACAGACCCAGCGTCGATCCCTGTGGCACTCCACTAGTAACAGGGATCCATTTAGGGAGGCAACAATCTACTACCCGCTTCAACTTCTCCCACAATGTCTAATCAAATTTACTACCTCATCTTGAATGTTAATCAACTAAACCTTCCTGACCAACCTCCCATGCGGGACCTTGTCAAATGCCTTGCTAAAAGCTATGCAGAAAATCTGCACTGCCTTCCCTGGTAACTTTCTCGAAAGACTCTATAAATTAGTTAGACATGAAGCCATACTGTTTATTTATAATCAATCTCGGTCTAACCAAATATTCATATATCTGGTCCCTCAGCATAACTTTCCAATAACTTTTCCACTAATGAAATCAGGCTCATCAGCCTATAATTTCCTGATTTATTTTTGGAGCTTTTCTTAAACACCGGATTAGCTATCCTCTAATCCTCCGGTACTTCACCTGTCGCCAAGGATGATTTAACTATCTCTGCCAGGGCCCTGCAATTTCTGCATTTGCCTCCTATAGGGTCTGAAGAAACACTTTGTCAGGTCCTGTGGATTTATCCACCCTAATTTGTCCCAAGAAAGCAAATACCTCCTCCTCTGTAATCTGTATAGAGTCCATGATGTTGATGTCATTTTGCCTCATTACTATAGACTCTGTATTTGTCTCCTGTCTAAATAGAGGCAAAACTGCATTTAAGATCTCCTCCAGCTCTTTGCACTCCATGCATAGATTACCAGTTTGATCTTCCAGAGAACCTAATTTCTCCCTTGCAATTTTTTTGCTCTTAACATATCTGTAGAATCTCTTAGGATTCTCCTTCACTTTGTCTGCCACGGCAACCTCATGCTGTATTTTAGCCCTACTGATTTCTTTCTCGTGTGTTTTCTTGCATTTCTTATACTCCATAAGCACCTTGTTCATTCTTACCTGTTCATTCCTGCTTTGCACCTCCTTTTACCTCTCTTAACCAGGACTTCAATATCCCTTGAAAACCAAAGTTACCCAAACCTGTTATCTTTACCTTTTATTCTGACAAGCACATACATGTTTTGTACTCTCAAAATTTCACTTTTAAAGGCCTCCCACTTACCAAGTACATCTTTGCCAGAAAACAGTCTGTTCCAATCCACACTTGCCAAATCCTTTCTGATCCCTTGAAACGTGCAGAGGGAGCTAGAGGAGAGGATCAAGGTGGCTAAATAGGGACACAGGAGAGAGATGGAGAACAAGCTTGGGCAGAGTAGCACACAGGTGGTGTGGAGAGGCATGAAGAACATCACTCTCTTCAATCAGCCGAACCATTGAGCCTCAGAATGTAGCCATGTATGGGAGAATGAGTTAAACCAATTCTTCAATAGGTTTGCCAATTGCCCTCTTTTTCACAGTTCCCTCAGCATACCAGTCCAAGTGCAGAAGCAGCCAATGTTACTTCAGCACCAACAACTCCCCTCCTCCCACCTCCAATTCAACGTGTGGATGAATAACAAAGGCTACCACACTCTACATCCCCTGCTTGCTGACTTGGTCATACTCGACTTCAGTAAGGCATTTGACACAGTCCCTCACCAGAGACTGCTATGTAAGCTTGAACATGTGGGCATTAACAACAGCCTTCTACACTGATTAAACATGTTCCTTACCAACAGACAGCAACATGTGCTTCTTGAGGGGGCAGAGTCCCCTGAATCTCCAGTAACATCCGGAATGCCCCAGGGGACCGTGTTGGGACCCTTACTTTTTCTCATTTACATCAACGACTTGCCAAATATAGTCAGGTCCAAAGTCAGACTTTTTGCAGATGACTGCATAATCTACCGTGAGATAAAAAATGACCAAGATACTCAGCTGCTGCAAAACGATATTGATTCATTATGTCAATGGGAGTCTCAATGGCAAATGTCCGTCAGCTCATCTAAATGTTATGCTATGCATGTCAGTCACAAAGTTAAACCAATCAACACGACATATGACATGAATGGACAGATTCTTGAAACAGATACCCACCACCCATATCTTGGTGTTGAAATTAACAGGGATCTTAACTGGGCATCCCACATCAATCGGATTACAGCCAAAGCAACTAAAATGCTGGGTATACTGAGAAGAAACCTCCACTCATGTAGTAAATCCGTCAAGGACATGGCATGTATAAGACACTCTTCTGTCCAAAGCTTGAGTATTGCGCGGCAATATGGGGTCCCCATCAAGCTAGCAATAAGTAGTCCATCGAAAAAAAATCCAACACTATGCTGTTCACTTTGTGTTAAATGATTACAGCAGGAAATCCAGTGTCACCAACATGCTCTCTAACCTTCAATGGGAACCACTTGATCAGATTAGGGGACCAAAACTGCACACAATACTCCAGGTGAGACCACACCTGGAGTATTGTGTGCAGTTTTGGTCCCCTAATCTGAGGAAAGACATCCTTACCATAGAGGGAGTACAAAGAAGGTTCACCAGATAGATTCCTGGGATGGCAGGACTTTTATATGAAGAAAGACTGGATGAACTAGACTTGTACTCGTTGGAATTTAGAAGATTGAGGGGGGATCTGATTGAAACGTATAAAATCCTAAAGGGATTGGACAGGCTAGATGCAGGAAGATTGTTCCCGATGTTGGGGAAGTCCAGAACGAGGGGTCACAGTTTGAGGATAAGGGGGAAGCCTTTTAGGACTGAGATTAGGAAAAACTTCTTCACACAGAGAGTGTTGAGTCTGTGGAATTCTCTGCCACAGGAAACAGTTGAGGCCAGTTTATTGGCTATATTTAAGAGGGAGTTAGATATGGCCCTTGTGGCTACGGGGATCAGGGGGTATGGAGGGAAGGCTGGTGCAGGGTTCTGAGTTGGATGATCAGCCATGATCATGATAAATGGTGGTGCAGGCTCGAAGGGCCGAATGGCCTACTCCTGCACCTATTTTCTATGTTTCTATGTAAAGCCGACGTATTAAACTACAGTTAATTTTCATTTTCAAAGAAGTTCACAAAATCGCTCCATCAAACATCCAAATTCGTCACAGGGGCAGTTCAACTCGACAGCAAACTGGACCTCACATATTGGAAACTCCTTCGTCCAATAAGATTTGCTACCGGTACTCCCTCTACCCAAGATCAACATGAGAGCGGAATCTTCTGCCGCCAGATCTGCACAGTATTTCTGACATTAATATTTTTAAAGATAGACTCAATCAAATCAATTTAGGGGATCTAGTCAAAAAAGCTTACTTATCAATTTAACTCCCACGCCGTTCACACCAACTGCGCGTTATAACAGCCGTCCGGCAGTGCTTGCGCAGTAGCAATCAGAAGCAGAAGTCCTGCACATACCATCCACACCTCCACATACCAACTGCTATTGCCCCAATCTTCAACTCCCTCAGCCCCCTCCTTCCACCACCTTCCACCAAGTCACCAGGACCGGACGAGATATACCCCAGTCTACTGTGGGAGGTGAGGGAGGCGATTGCTGAGCCTCTGGCAATGATCTTTGCATCATCAATGGGGACGGGAGAGGTTCTGGAGGATTGGGGGGTTGCAGATGTTGTTCACTTCTTCAAGAAAGGGAGTAGAGATAGCCCAGGAAATTATAGACCAGTGAGTCTTACTTCAGTGGTTGGTAAGTTGATGGAGAAGATCCTGAGAGGCAGGATTTAAAAACATTTGGAGAGGCATAACATGATTAGGACCAGTCAGCATGGCTTTGTCAAAGGCAGACTATGCCTTATGAGCCTGATTGAATATTTTGAGGATGTGACTAAACACGTTGATGAAGGTAGAGCAGTAGATGTAGTGTATATGGATTTCAGCAAGACATTTGATAAGGTACCCTGTGCAAGGCTTATTGAGAAAGTAAGGAGGCATGGCATCCAAGGGAGCATTGCTCTGTGGATCCAGAACTGGCTTGCACACAGAAGGCAAAGAGTGGTTGTAGACAGGTCATATTCTGTATGGAGGTTGGTGACTAGTGATGTGCCTCAGGGATGGGTTCAGGGACCCCTACTCTTCAGGATTTTTATAAATGACCTGGATGAGGAAGTGGAAGGATGGGTTAGTAAATTTGCTGATGACACAAAGATTGGGGGTGTTGTGGATAGTGTGGAGGGCTTCAGAGGTTACAGCGGGACATTGATAGGATGCAAAACTGGGCTGAGAAGTGGTAGATGGATTTCAACCCAGATAAGTGTGAGGAGGTTCATTTGGTAGGTCAAATATGATGGCAGAATATAGTGTTAATGGTTAAGACTCTTGGCAGTGTGGAGGATCAGAGGAATCTTGGTGTCCGAGTCCATAGCACACTCAAAGCTGCTGCGCATGTTGTCTCTGTAGTTAAGTAGGCATATGGTGCATTGGCCTTCATCAAGTATGGGATTGAGTTTAAGATCCAAGAGGTAATGTTGCAGCTACATAGGACCCTCGTCAGACCTCACTTGGAGTACTATGCACAGTTCTGGTCACCTCACTACAGGAAGGATGTGGAAACTAAAGAAAGGGTGCAGAGGAGATTTACAAGGATGTTGCCTGGATTGGCGAGCATGCCTTATGAGAATAGATTGAGTGAACTTGGCCTTTTCTCCTTGGAGCAACGTAGGAGAGGTGATCTGATAGAGATGTATAAGATGATGAGAGACATTGATCATGTGGATAGTCAGAGGCTTTCTCCCAGATGGCGTGAACCCCAAGGTCCTGAAGGAGTGTGCTGAGCAGTGGTGTGGAATTCTCCAGTGCATTTTCAATCCAAGTCTTAGCCCGGAAATGGTCCTGACTGTGTAGAAAACATCATATGTGGTCCCAGTACTCAAGGAGGACCAACCAAACTCTTGAATGACTACAGTCCAGTGGCCTTAACCTCACACATCATTAAGACTCTAGAGAGGCTGGTCCTGGCTCACCTCCGATCTCTAGTCAGATCAGCCCTCAATCCCCTGCAGTTTGCCTACAAGGAGCACATTGGAGTCAATGATGCTGTCATCTACCTGCTGAACAGAGCCTACTCCCATTTAGGTAAGCAGGGCAGCACTGTGAGGATCACGTCTTTGATTTCTCAAGTGCCTTCAATATCATTCAGCCCTCATTGCTAGGGGAAAAGCTCCATTCAGTGTCAATTGGCACTTCCATTGTATCCTGGATACCTGCCTGGCAGACCACAATTTGTGCAGCTTCAGAGCTGTGTGTCAGACATGGCTATAAGCAGCACTGGGGGCCCACAGGGGACAGTATTGGCTCCCCTCCAGTTTACCCTGCATACCTCGGATTTTAGATACAACACTGAGTCATGTCATCTTTAGAAATTCTCTGATGACCCAGCAATAGTTGGGTGCATAAAGGGAGGATGGGAGGATGAATACAGGGCACTGGTGGAGGACTTTGTCAAATGGTGCAGGCTGAATCATCTGCAGCTCAATATCAGTAAGACAAAGGAGATGGTGATGGACTTTAGGAAGCCTAAGCCTGCACTGCTCCCGGTCACTAATGATGGTGAGGACGTGGATATGGTGAGGACCCGTGAGTACCTGGGGGTGCACTTGGATGACAGACTTGAGTGGAGCACCAATACAGAGGCTGGGTACAAGAAGGGCCAAAGCTGCCTTTACTTCCTGAAGAGATTGAGGTCCTTTGAGTATGCAGGCCTCTCCTTTGCATATTCTACCAGTCTGATGTCACCAGTACAATCTTTGATGCAGTAGAGTGCTGGGGCAATGGCATCAACACGGGTGATCCCATCAGGCTCAATAAACTGATTAGAAAGGCTGGCTCTGTTGTAGATGTCAAGCTGGACACACTGGAGGCTGTGGTAGATCAAAGGATCCTACGGAAATTCCTGGCATTCTGGACAATGTTTCTCACCCCCTGCATGCCACCTTGGCTGAACAAAGGAGCACTTTTAGTAATAGACCAAGACAACTGCACTGCTCCAAAGAGCGCTACATGAAGTCATTCTTACCCTTGGCCATTATGCTCTGTAATGAGTCAACCTATAGCCGGGCAAGAGATGACCCCCCCTTCCCCCGCTGTTAGACTGTTTGAGCTAAATTATTTTTTATTCTTTCATACTTCTTTTCTAATATTTGCATGTTTGTGCACTTGTAATGCTGCTGTGACATTAATTTCCTTTGGGATCAATAAACTACCTACCTATATCAAAATTGGTCTTTCCCCAATTTATAATTTCGACTTGGAGACCAGACCTATCTTTGTCCATATCTCCTTTGAAACTAATAGCATTATGATCACTAGATGCAAAGTGTTCCCCTACACAAACTTTTGTCACCGGCCCTGCCCCATTCCCTAATAGGAGATCTGGTTTCACCCTCCCTCTTCTTGGGACTTCTAGGTACTGATGAAGGAAACTTTCCTGAACACATTTGACAAACTATCTCATCTAGTCTTTTGACAGTATGGGAGCCCAGTCAATATGTGAAAAGTTAACAGCACCTACTGCCACAACTTGCAACAGTTTTTGATTTTTGCAGAATTCTTCGTCTGAATCCTGCAGCATGCAAGGTGACTGGGGACCCTTCTCTGCTGCAGCCTTCCTCTGCCTTCACTGCTGTTGTGAAGTGACATAGTCTTCCACCAGTTCCACCGTTGAGTTTCTGGTTGAATCCCTCTTTCTCTGGATCCCCCCCCTTGACCTTACCGCCAAGGGTAACCCTCCGAGGAGCCAAGCATCGGATGGCTAACCTCCAGACTGCATCACTCTCGTGGTCTCCAAAACTCACAAGCCTCTTCACCACGACGAGCTGACGATCCTCAGAGAAGACCACAGTAAAAACCCAGCAGCTCATTCTTCTATTATCTGCAAATATCTTAAGCATGCCCAAGTCCAAAGCTTTGGAATGCTGCTCTTTTGAAGATTATTGTGTTGCTATGCAGATTAATAAAGAGTAACTTGTGTTACCACAACATCACCAACTCAAATTTAAATATCTGCTGACTCAGAGGCAGTCAGATAACATCTGTGGAGAGAGGAGCAGAAGTAACATTTCAGATGGGTGTTTCATTTGTAGTAACCGTTTTTCTCTCACAGATGCTGCCTAATCTGAGTAAAACCAACATTTTCTGTCCTTGTTATTGAAGATATTATACATTGTCTGTCATACACCAAGTCTTGAGCCTTCAGCAAAGCAGTGGCAGGATCCAAATTGAAATCTTGCTGGAAGAATGTTTTGTTCTGGGTTTTTTCTACATCTGTCACTTGAAAACAAAGATAAGCATTTCATATAGCTGGTTGAATAGAAGGATAAATTGATGTTTGTGCTGATTACTTGCTCCTGCAATCAAAAATAAAGTCAGTGCCAGTGAGTTGAAAGGGAACAGCCCTCCACGATGTAATATAAAATTGACTGAAGTGAAAATGGTCAAATATTCTAAATAATTATTCTTCATCATCTGTACTCCTTGGTGGGTGAATCGTTTTACTGAACTCAATCTCTTTCATCTCAGGCAGCCATGACAGTCTGTTGAAATACACACCAGGCTAATAATTCAGCCATTCAAATCCTCGCCAGTGCAATTCAACATCAGCTAAGTACAACCTTGCTATGACGAGAGAGATACATTCCCCCAAAAGAGAACTTCCAGCTCCCTAACCTACAGAAATCAGGGCACCGCCTCCTCGTTTATTTATTTATTTAGCGATACAGCGTAGCCATTCTGGCCCTTCGAGCCATGCTGCACTGGCAACCCCTGGCGACCCTGATTTAACCTTAACCTAATCACTGGACAATTTACAATGACCTGCTAACCTACCCGTATGTCTTTGGATTGTGGGAGGAAACCGGAGCACCTGGAGAAAACCCACTCACTCCATGACGAGGACGCATGGACACCTTACAGAGGGCGGTGAGATTCAACTCTGAACACTGACGCTGCGAGCTTTAATTTCGTGGCACTAACCACTATGCTACCGTGGCTCTTGAATGCTAGTCTGTCTCTATTTGTTTTTCTTTCTTGTTTCTCCAGCTACCTCTGCCATAGGGTTGCACTTACGCTATCGTCTACCTCTCTTCCTGATCTCTTCCACATTCTTATCTTTCCATCTCCTTATTTCACTCCTCATTATTCCTCCACTTTTGCCCCCTAACTCTGCCTGATGCAGACACTGTGCCCATGTAAACAATTTGCTGCATACTTACTCCTATTTCATATAATCCTGCTTCACCCCAAGGTAAAAGATAAGGATCTTGAAGATTCACTTTATTTGTCACATGTACGTCGGTGAAATGCTCCGCGTTGCAATAACAATGAGCATAGTCTGAAGGTGCGCTGGGGGGCAGCCCACAAGTGTTGCCACATTTCCGGGGCCAACGTAGCATGCTCACAACTCACTAACCTCCACCCTCACCACTTTGGAATGTGGGAGGAGACTGGAGCACCCGGAGGAAGCCCACGTGGTCACGGGGCGGGAATTGAACCCCGATCACTCGCACTGAAAAGCGTTATGCGAAACCGCTATGCTACTGTGCTGCCCCCACAGCTACGCTCTACAAAGTACAATCACAAAACCGCACTTTAAGGTAGCTTCACTTCCAGATCAGGACTGTAGTTTTGATGGATTCTGGATCGAGGTCTCTTTGGGGCGGGGGTGGGGGTTGGTGCTTTTGCTGGCACGGGGGTGGGGGTTGCTGCTGCTGACATGGGGGGGGTGTTGGTGTGAGTGTGGGGGGGGTTGATACTTTTGGCTGCTGCTTCTGCTAAGGGTGGGGTAGGGGCTTTGAAGTTCTATCATTCATTCTATGGGATCCTTTGTTTCATGGATGTATGTGAAGAGCATGAATTTCACGTTGCATATTGTATATATTCACTAATATTAAAAGAATCTAAACCTAAAGCCCTGCCCATGATGCTTGCTTCACACTCTTAAGTTCATTCCCCCATTTCCCTTAGTTGTTTGTCCGGACTGTCTTATGCAGAGAGATTAGAGAGACTGGGCTTGTACATGCAGGAATTAAGGAGATTGAGGGGGGATCTGATTGAGACATATAAGATTATTAAGGGATTGGACAAGATAGAGGCAGGAAATACGTTCCAGATGCTGGGAGGGTCCAGTACCAGAGGGCATGGTTTAAGAATAAGGGGTAGGTCATTTAGGACAGAGCTGAGGAGGAACTTCTTCTCCCAGAGAGTTGTGGAGGTGTGGAACGTGCTGCCTCAGAAGGCAGTGGAGGCCAATTCTCTGGATGCTTTCAAGAAAGAGCTAGATAGGTATCTTATGGATAGGGGAATCAAGGGTTATGGGGACAAGGCAGGAACCAGGTATTGATAGTAGATGATCAGCCATGATCTCAGAATGGCAGTGCAGGCTCAAAGGGCTGAATGGTCTACTTCTGCACCTATTGTCTATTGTCCCACAGCTCTGTGAAATTATCTCCCTCAATAATGCTTTAAAACTAGGCCACATCAAAAACTAGCAGGCATTGCACTAGGTTGAAAGGGGAGTGGTTTAAAGAGGATGAGAGGAGAAAGATTTAAAGGAGGCCTGAGGGGTCAATGTTTTGACACAGAGCATGCTGGGGAGGTGAAGCAAGCTGTCAAAGGAAGTGGTAGCGGTGGGTACAATTACCATAAGACCGAAAGACATAGGAGCAGAATTAGGCCATCTGGCCCATCGAGTCTGCTCCGCCATTCAATCATGGCTGATCATTTTTTCTATCCCCTTTTTTGACAGGTAAATGGACAAGAAAGGTTTATAGGAGATAAGGGACAAATGTGGGTAAATGGGACTGGTTAGGTGGGCCCTTGAAGGGCACGACTGGGTTGGGAGTATTTCAGTGCTAGGAGATTCAGAGATCTGGGGAGATGTTACACAGGCAGCTGGAGAAAATGGAGGAGCTGTTGAAATCAAGGACATGCACGAGGCCAGGAGTGCAGATAAGCTGCAGCATTGCAAGTGCTAATGCAAGTAGAAACAGGGAAGACTGGGGGTGGATTGCAAACAAGAATAATAACTTTAGAAAGGAGAGACAGGGACTGAATAGATGTCAGTGAGCTCAGAGTTAGTAGGGAGAATGGTGGGTATATTTTGCACTGGGATCTCAGTCACCACACGAGCTGAAACCCACTGCCTCGCTATAAGAAGGGGATCAGAACAAATATACAGTGACTTAGCATTTGAACTGGCTGCGATGTCAGTGGGATGTCCTTCTGGCTTCACAGAGCAGTAGCGTGTTTATATAATGTTAAGTGACAAATGCAGGCAATCTGTCTCTGGTTCTCTCTGTAGCTCAGTGGGTCCTGAGAGGGAGGATGTCATAGATATGTCACAATTAAATGGAAAACTTTATGGGGATAGTATTCAAGCCAATTATACCAACTTGGACAGATGCCATGACTACAGGCTGAAATGTTTGTGCAGCAACAAAGGTTAATTGTAGACATCCTGACTCAGCATACTAGCTTTTTACTGGTTCAGAGTTAGTGCCCAGGTAAAGAATGAGGTTATTAGGGAGACTTTATATTTATCTACCCTAGCTACTGTTACCTCTTGCTTAACCATTTGTTTCCCTGCTTACCTGCAAATAAATGATCCCTCCAGATGATCAGGGGACACCAGGCAGCCTAGTAGTGTAGCAGTTAGTATAACGTTGTTATAACACCATCGATTTGGGTTCAATTCTCACTGCTGTCTGTAAGATATTTGTATGTTCTCCCTTTCACCGTGGTGTTTTCTCCAGGTGCTCCAGTTTCCTCCCACATACCCAAGACATACATCCATGTAACCAATTGACTTACTCACCTGTAATAAGACAGTGTGGGCTCACCAGGCCTGAGGACCTGTTACTGTATTTTATCTCGAAATACATAATACATATATGAGAGTATTGTCAGGACTTGATGACCTTAATTATAGGGGCAGGATGGGCAAGCTAGGACCTTTTTTTCCTTAGACACTATGGGGTGTTAGCACATATTCTGGAGTTATGAACAGAGAAAAGTCTTCAGATCTGAATATGGATTGCAGATTGAATTTAAAATGCAGCTCAGAACAGTAGCCTTCCTGGAGCTGCGGACTGGGGTTGGTTTCAAACCAGGATCCCCCCTCCCCCATTGACCTGAGGTGTTTGCATATGCATGAATGCAGCTTAGAGACAATGATGATTAATATTCAATCTAGGGTGTCTGGAGTGTTGGTGTGAAAATCCAAGTCTTTGAAAATGAGGGTTAACTCAAAAGGGAGCCTTATGAATGCATTGTAACTACAGAATTGCCCTACTGTTACCTTTGATCCTTAGCATATAAAAATGTGATCTAAAAAAAATGAGTATGATGCCTGCTTCTTTACTGAATAAAAACTTCTATATCACCACAGTGACTTCACTCACAGTCACAACAGAGGTGTACAAAATCTTGAGGATAGATTAAGGGGAATATATGCGGTCTACTGTTGTGGGGAGAGGGAATCCAAGACAAGAGGGTATAGGTTGAAAGTGAGAAGGGAAGGATTTAAAAGAGACCTGAGGGATGCCTTCGTCATGCAGAGGGTGGTGTGCATATGGAAAAAGCTACCAGAGCAAGTAGTCCAGGCAAGTGAAATAACAACATTTAAAAGGCACTTGAACGGGTATGTGGATAGGAGAGGTTGAAGAATATGGGCCAAACACAGACAAATGGGACTAGCTTATATGGGCACCTAGGTTGGTATGGATGAATTGGGCAAAAACGTGCATGAGTTTGCACGCAATGGACTTGATCCCTTTTTTAAAAAAAAGTCGAGGTTGACCTCTCAAATGACCATAAGACCTCTCCGAAGACTACAAGATACAGGGGCAGAACTAGGATATTCAGCCCATTGCCTTTGCTTTGCCATTCAATCATGACTGATTTATTTTCCCTCTCAGTGCTACATTCTTCTGCCTTCTGCCTGGAACCTTTGATGCCATTACTAATCAAGAACCTATAAGCCTCCACTTTAAATATACCCAATAACTTGGCCTTCACTGTCATCTATGGCAATGAATTCCACAGATTCACCACCCTTTGGCTAAAAAAATTGCTCCTCATCCCTGTTCTAAAGCGATGTCATTGTATTCTGATGCTGCGCCCTCTAGTCTTAGACTCCCTCGCTATTGGAAACATCCTCTCCATGTCCACTCTACCTTGACCTTTGGATATTCAATAAGTTTCAATGATATCCTCCCACATTCTCCAGCCAGTACAAGCTCAGAGATCAAATGCCTGTTATATGTTAACCCTTACATTCCTGGAATCAGCCTCCTCTACACCCTCTCCATTACCAGCATGTTCTTTCTTAGGTAAGCGACCCAGAATTGCTCACAATATTCCAGGTGCAGTCTGACTAGTGACCATACAGAACCTCATCATTACATCCTTGCTGTTATATTTCAGTCCCCTCAGAATGAATGTTAACATTTCATTTGCCTTCCTTACCACTACTCAACCTGCAAGACAACCTTTACAGAATTCTGTACAAGGTCCCGCAAGTCCCTTTGTACCTCAGAACCCTCTGTTTTGCTTATCTGTATTCTTTTCCAGTTTGATAACAGACTGCCTTTAGATTCCTTTTACCAATCTGCACAGCTTCCTGCTTTTCCACATTAAACTCTATTTGCCAAGTTTTTATTCCCATGCACTCAACCTGTCTATGACTAACAAGAGAGTCGATTCCTGTATTTCCCAGCTGCAGTAACTGGGAAAGCTTTAGGAATTGGGAAACTCTGACAAAGTTCACAACACAATGTAACTAATGTACTATCCTCCATAGTATCCAAAACGCCTTCAACAAGTGGTGCCTCAGGAAAGTGGCTTCCATCCTCAAGGACCCCCACTACCCAGGACATGCCCTCTTCTCATTGTTATCATCAGGAAGGAGATACAGGAGCCTGAAAGCACAGTGATTCAGGAACAGCTTCTTCCCTCCTGCCATCCGATTTCTAAATGGGCATTGAACCCATAAACACTACCTCATTACCTTTTTGTTTGTTTTTTTTTGCACTAATCTTAATGTAACTTTTTAATATATACTTTTTAATAATTTATTATGTATTGCATTGTACTGCTCCTGCAAAGTTAACAAATTTCACAACATATTATGCCAGTGATACTAATCCTGATTCTTATTAACCAATTATCTCAATGAATTCCTGAAAGAAAATAGAGCTTTCCTGAAATTTATAGCCTGAATCAAGATACATGTGACATTTAACAAATTAATATTGGATCTTGATGCAAATTCCTTTAAGTCATAAAATGGATGTGTGTCTATGCGTTATCCATTTTTGATGGTTCATTAAAATGCTGAGATGGAATAATAAGTTAGAAAAGTACTGTACTTAATATAAAAACTTCATAAAGGTTGAAGTGAATTAACTTAAAGCAAGTCCGTTAAAAGAAATGGATGGATCAGTTGCATTAGGAAGCAAATTTAATTTCTGTGCATAGAATTACAGCAAAGAAGGAAGACATTTGGTGCAATTATTCTCTGCTGGCTTTTTCCAGATCATAATCGAGTTAGCTCCATCCTTCCGCAGTCTGCCACATGTCTGACAGGATGTTTTTTTCCCCTGTCACATCAATATAAATCCTTTACAGAAGATGTTGTTGGATCCATTTCCATCATTATTTTCCATGCGTTAGGCCACGTTCTGGAGTTAGGGTATATTGCAAATATTAATTTCACAAGCAACCAATCTTCAGGTGGTTTGAAGGTGGATTGCAGATTGGATCTAAAAAAGCAGCTCAGAACAATTAGACCTCAGACACCTGCATGTGAGGCCAAGCATCAGTGGAGATTAACATTCATTTTGGGTGTCTGGAGTGTGGGTGCATAGAAGGTGGTGTGTGACAACTATCTGTAATTTAAAGAAAACATTGTGGATACTCTGTAACTATAGAATTATCCTACTGTTACCTTTGACCTTTAGCATATAAAAATGTCATGTAATATTGGGTTGAGAGGCTTCTTGTTAGAAGCGTGCCTCAATATGATGCCTGTTGCTCATTTTTGTTGAATGAAACACTTCTATATCCATTAGCTTCAGTGTCTCTGATAACTTTGTTCACCTCACAATGCCATGCTCACTGATTATTGACTTCCATGTGAAGGAAAATAGATCTCTGTTCCAAGGGAAATATGATTTTCCTTCTTATTCCGCGTCAGCTCTCCATAAGCTGTGTCCGTATTTGGCCCTACTGATGCGTCCAATTGCTCATTTGACCAACATGATTTGTGGCAGAGAAAAAATTTAGAGAATGCGTGCGTTGAAAGCAGAGAAAGGAATAGGCAGTGGCTGGAAATCTCAACTACAAAAACGATAGTATTACTCAGCAGAATAGCCCATGTCTGCAGGGAGATAAAAGATTTATGCTTTGGACTGAGCTCTTTGTCTGAATGCAAGCTGATTCATGTGTGACGATAAAGAAGATTTTCTGTACTCCTTAAATTCCGCTCACTTCTCCATTTCTAATTTCATTTCATTGTCTCTGTTGTCAGGCGTGCTTCTCGCTATCTGTATCCTCAAGCAAACCCATCTACTCTTCCAAAACCATTATCTGTGACTAAACTTTCATTCACATTATCTGATACACACTCTGTGGCCACTTTATTAGGTGTCACCTGTACTTTTTGAGTGTATTTTTGCACACCACTGTTGTAACACTATTATAATAATTTTGCTTTCGTTTGATACATTTTACCATGTTAAAGATGGTGTATAAATACATGATTGTTGTCTGAAAGAAAAAAATTAGGTAAGTTTAATTTGTCACATCTACATTAAAGCATCAAAACTTGGCATCATTTGTGCCAAGTCAAATCAGCAAGGATTGTGCTGGGCAAGTGTTGCCATGCTTCTGGTATCAACATAGCATGCCCACAAATTACTAACCTTAACCATACATCTTTGGAATATGGGAGAAATCCGGACCACTTGGAGGAAGCACAGCTGGTGAGAATGTAGAAGACCCTAAGGAGTTTATATGTTCTCACTGTGACCATGTGGATTTCCTTTGGGCGCCCTGGTTTCCACCCACAATCCAAAGGGGTACTGGTTACTAGGTTAATTGGTCACATGGGTGTAACTGGGCAGCAGGGGTTGGTTGGGCTGAAGGGCCTGTTACTGCACTGTGTCTCTAAATAAATAAATGTCAAGAAACCATAAGTCCAACAGAAAAGAGGAATTAAAGAACAATAATACTTGCAAAAAAAAGTAGTGATGGAGGAACTTATTACCCTCAGAGCTGATAATCCTCAAGGCCTGACAATCTGTTTTCCAGAGCATTAGAGAAGCCACCATGAAAAGACTGATGTTAAAAGTGAGCCCGCATTTACAACTTCGTCTGGCAGCTCATTCCACGCTCCACCACTCTCTGTGTGAAGAAGCCCCCACTAATGTTCCCTTTAAACTTTTCCCCCTTCACCCTTAACCCATGTCCTCTGTTTTGTTTTCTCCCCTAGCCTCAGTGGAAAAAGCCTGCTTGCATTCATTCTATTTATACCCATCATAATTTTATATACCTCTATCAAATCTCCCATTTTTAGCATTTTATTTCAAGAGGATGAGAATATAAAAGTAAAGATGTATGGCTTCATCTTTATAAGGCAATGGTGAGGCTTCACTTTGGAGTTTTTGGAATTTTTTCCCAACATTTTTGGAAATCTATTTTCTCTACAATTTCTAAAGCTTTAAAAATTAATTTACAACCTAATAAATTGACAGTTTTGTTCAGTATAATCCCTCAATATATTCATGGTATTTCTATATCAGACCAACATGTAATTGCATTTGTTACATTATTGGCCAGAAGGGCTATTTTATTGAAATGGAAAGGTGCTTCTGCTCCCACTTTGATACAATGGTTCTCTCAGGTGATACCATGTCTTAGTTTGGAGAAAATCAGAAGTCGAACTTTTGATCCTCAATTTGACTTTGAGAAAAGTTGGGGTTCATTTGCCCACTACTATCATCTGATTCGAGTTAATTAAGATGGTTTCCTTCTGATTCTTGTTTAAATGGATTTGAGTTGGTGGATTGATGTTTTACTTTTATGGAAGCTTGTATGGCGTATAGCTCCAGGGTTGTGCTCCTAATGGTTTTTTTTTTGTTAGCAGGTTTTTTTTGTTTTAGTTAGTAGGGGTTCTTTTTTTTTCCTTAAAAATATTCTTAACACTATTTTTTTCTTCTTATTATTGATATATTGTTTAGCTTTGTTAATCAGTTATTTAGCAATTTAATTCTTCGTTGTACATATTGACATGTTGACTTGATTACCTTAACATGTTTTTTTGTTGATCTTTAATAATAATTAATAAAAAAGATTTAAAAAATGAAATGAAAGACCCCCATCGGCCAGGGCATGTCCTCTTCTCATTGCCTCCACCAAAGAGGTGGTACTGGAGCCTGAAAACACACACTCAATGATTCAGGTACAGTTTCTTCCCCTCTGCCATCCGATTTCTGAATGGGCACTGAACCCGTCAACACCAGCTCACTATTTTTGCACTACTTAATTTAAATATTTATATATACATTTACTGTTTTACACAGTTTTGATTATGTACTGCATTGTTCTGCTGCCACAAAAACAACAAATTTCACAAGATACGCTGGCGATATTAAACAGGATTTTGATTCTGGTAGAACAAATAATGGACATGTGGAGCATTTGGATTTTTAGGTCTCTGATAAAGTCTAACATTAAAAGATAATGGAATTAGGGTAATAACCAGAAAAATTTTGAAAACTGGTTGGCATACAGGAAAAAGAGAAAGAATAGATTTGGCTTCCTTGGAGTAAAACAGGTTGATTTGTGTATTGTAGGGATCAGTGCTTGATCCTGTTTTTCACAATGCACAGCAACACCTTGGATTTGAAAACTGACTGTAACATTTCTCATTTGCTGGCAACTTGAAACAGTGAAGAATTATGGAACACAAAGAGGCTTCAAGCCAATTTAGGCTTGTTGCGTCAGTGTGGAAGATACTTGGCAGGCGCAAGATGCAGGTAAATGTTAAGTAACCAACTTTAGTAGAGAAACAGATTCTTAGATTATTTAAATAGTGACAGAATGGGTAATGTCACCACTTCAAGAGCTCTTCATTATCAATATTTATTGAATCAGCATCAGGTTTATTTTCACTGACATGTGTCATGAAATTTGTTAACTTAGCAGCAGCAGTTCGATGCAATACATAATATAGAAGAGAAAAAATTTAAAAAAATAATAAGTATGTAAATCAATTGTAGCACAGGTTTCCCCCCTCTATCCGAAAGTACAGTGTTCCTATGAAACCTTTTGTAAGCTGAAATGGCGTAAAGCGAAGAAGCAATTACCATTAACTTATATGGGAAAAATTTCTGAGCATTCCCAGACCCAAAAAAAATAACCTACCAAATCATACCAAATAGCACATAAAACCTAAAGTAACACTAACATATAGTAAAAGCAGGAATGATAAATACACAGCCTATATAAAGTAGAAATAATGTATGTACAGTGTAGTTTCACCTATCAGAATCGGGAAGATTTAGCCAAAACTGATTTGTAGAAAAAAATCGGCATGTACACGCACACACCTACCCGTGCAAGGCTTCACAGTCATGGTAGTATTTCTTGGGGTAGACACAGGTTTAAAGCGGGTGCCTTTTTTTGTAAAAGCAAAAATCCTCTTTGGATTTCCTTTGGTTAGCAAAAACAGGTATTAATGTAGGTCTTTCATAAAAGTAAAGTGGTGTAAAGCGAACTTTTGTTAAGCGGGGGACACCTGTATACATATTTTGTATAGATTAAAAATCATGCAAAAAACAGAAATAATATATATTTAAAAAGTGATGTAGTGTCCAAGGGTTCAATGTCCATTTAGGAATTGGATGGCAGAGGGGAAGAAGCTGTTCCTGAATCGCTGAGTGTGTGCCTTCAGACATCTGTACCTCCTTCCTGATGGTAACAGTGAGAAAAGGGCATGCCCTGGCTGCTGGATGTCCTTAATAATGAATGCCTCCTTCCTGAGACACCACTCCTTGAAGATGTCCTGGGTACTTTGCAAGCAGTACCCAAAATGGAGCTAGTTTGACAAATAAGTAGTTCTCTAGAAAACAAGAAAATACCCCCTCAACCCCTGGTAATGCATTGCTTATTTATTATAATTTTTTTTTCTTTCTTTTTGTATTTGCACAATTTGTTGTCTTTTGCACATTAGTTCTTTGTCTGTCCTGTTGGGTGAGGTCTTTCACTGATTCTGCTGTTTCATGTATTTACTGTGAATGCCCACAAGAAAAATGAATCTCTGCATTGTATATGGTGACGTATCTGTACTTTGATAATAAATTCACTTTGAACTTTGGACCTTGAACAAAGAGGTTTGAGTATCCGTGTATACCAGTCACTGAGAGCAAACCATCAGCTGCAGCTTGAAGATGCCCAGTGCCCTCGATTGCAAAAAATCTTGACTGCAAGTGTTGAGTCAATGAGCAAAAACATCCTACTAGGGTTATAGAACCACAAGACATAGGAGCAGTATTTGGTCATTTGACTCACTGAGTTAGCTCTGCTGTTTGAACGTGGTTAATTTATTTCCTTGCTAGAGTTGCAGTAGTGCTTGGTTCAGGGAGCTCTCTGTAAAGTTATGACTCAGAGGGCATTACGTTGCGAAGTTCACTGTTTCTGAGTAACTGATCAGAGTGAACACTTGGTCCTGTGGATACATCTCACTGTGGAGTCTGTCACAGGCAGGTTCCAATGCCCGCTGGTCAATACTTGGGTCCGATTACCAGAATCAGAGTCCGCGGTACCACTAGCACGAGTTACCGAGTTAAACTTACTCTGATTTAAAGGTGGATTAGGAAGAAGTGTCTCAAGGTTTCCCCATTAACAAAGACCTGGCTAATGCCTTTCTTCCCATAAACATGTCACATCGTTCTTCCTCTGACTTCTCCTAGAGAATGGCATCTTGATCCCTAACACGTGAAACTCAGCCACGCTCATTTGCCCTTTTCCAATGACTTCGTGAGAGTTTGGGCAGAAGATGGGGTTGGTCATTCAAGGTCACCCAGGCCTATTGCTTGTTCCATTCCTGACTTGCCTTTAGATAAAATAGGGCTTGGGAATCCTAAAAGAAGAACATAGAAGAGAATGTACTCATTAAAGCCTACAGATTGCTCAAAGGGCTGGATAGAGTAAATAAGGAGAGGATGTATGCATTTGTAGGGGTCTAGAATCCAGTTCTTTGGGCAAAAAAATCCTTGTTAACGAGAGAGGTCAGAGGAGATTGGCCAGACTGGTTCAAACTGACAGGGAACTCAAATAACCGTGCATTACAACAGTAGGGTGCTGAAGAGCATCTCTGAATGCACAACATGTTGAACCTTTCAATGGGCTACAGCAGCAGAAGACCACAAACGTATACTCAGTGGCCACTTTATTAGGTACACGCGGAACCTAATGAAGTGCCACTGAGTGGCTTCTTAAAGGGGAACATTTTCAGGACCGTAAACCAAGACTAAGCTAGTTTGGCAAATTAGTAGTTCACTAGAAAACAAGAACATATCTCCTCTTACCCCTCGTAATGCATTGCTTTATGATGCAATTAGAATAATGCTTCCCTCTACTCTCCAGTGTATGGTACTTTTGGAGCAGATTCCCAATACACATGGTCACAAAGCAGGCTAGTTTTTTTTTTAAGTGGAAAGGTGTGTTAGATAGATCGGAAGGGAAGCTTGATTTGGAAGCAGTCAGGCGTAGAATGGAGAACAGCAGGTGTAATGGACTGAGCTGTTGTGTTTCCTACTGAGCCCCTTTGGAACAGAACAAGTCATGAGGTGGGTATGGTGCTCGCCAGGTGAGTGGATTCTCAGCTGTCTTTGAAAACTGCAGTCCCCAGCTGATCAACCATCAGATCCACGGAAGTAAGACTGACAACAAAGCTACGGCATTACACAACAAAGCCAAGGTCAGGTTCACATTACTGCCCATGCGTGGGCACATTATTTCTCTTCCACCGGCTAAATGGCCCATGTGTGGATTTGACATGTTTTTAGCAAACTGTTAACTACACATTCCAGATTTTTTTTAAAAAATTCTAATCACTAGCTAAATGGCACACACTTCTTTGCATTGATGTTGCTATAATCTCTTGAGCTCTGCTCCGTTATGCAGCTCTGCTTTCATCAGCTCGCTCATGTACGACGGGAGCCACAGTGCATTTAAACACCCATCCCCCGAGATTAGTTTCAGAACTGAAGACTGAACAGTTGGATTCCTCCAAACATTCAGTGCACGCATTTTGTTTTGACCCTGGAAGTGCCCTGGAATAATTGGAAGATCACATGCTTGGCCTGCCACTGCTGTTGAAGTAACTTCCTGTGCCTTCTAAGCAGCTCAAATCCACCACAAACCAAGATTCTCTTTAGCCTTACTAATTTGGATAGTTTTAGGATTCTAAGAAACACTTACCTCACAGGAGGAATCAATGAGGATTTGCATTTACCCACAGCCACATTTGCCAAACATGTCAAAGTGCTTCATGCAGTGAAACAGTGATGCAGTTAAACCATAATACCATAAGGCACAGGAGCAGAATTAAGCCATTCAACACATCAAGATCCACCATTCCATCATGGCTGATTTATTTTCCTTCTCAACTACATTCTCCTGTTTCCTCCCTGCAACCCTCAACACCCATACTAATCAAGAACCTATCAACCATTGCAACATAAACAAGCAAATAAGACAGCTGTTTTGTACACTGCAAGATCTCACATTGAGAATTTGGGTGAATATTTAAGTGTTAACACCATGATTTTAAAACCATTATATTCCAATGCAGAAATGCCTTTACCCACTGCCATTCCAATAGTACCGCTCTCCTCATCAAACCTGTAATCCCCACCAGACTGACTTTCCTGTTTCTCTCGCTTATTGGCTTGTGATATACTCTACTACAATGTTGCTGACTGTGTCCAAGTTCTGGTATAAACTTCTCTCCTCTTGCCCCTTCTATTGCTTCTACTCATGCCAAAATGACTTCCTCCAAAGGATGATACTTGGTACCTGAACATTTTACTCAGTGGCTACTTTATAAGGTACACCTGTACATCTGCTCCTTAACAGTCATCATTTCTGAACCATAATCAGAATCAACTGTTCATTTCCCTCACAACACAGTCTACGGTTTGGGCTGGCCATGAGTCCTGCCGAAAGGTCTCGGTCAACAGTACTCTTTTCCATAGATGCTGCCTGGCCTGCTGAGTTCCCTCAGCATTTGTGTGTGTTGCTTGGATTTCCAGCATCTGCAGATTTTCTCTTGCTTTTTTCACTTCGTTCCATAGATGCTACTTGACCTGCTGAGTTCCCTCAGCATTTTGTGTGCGTTTCTCAAGATTTCCAGCATCTGCAAAATCTCATCTGTTTATTATCGTCTGTCTGAACATAGCTGAATCAAATGTTCAAGCAGTTACACCCAGTGGCCACTTTATTAGGTACACCTATACCCCTGCTTGTTAATGCAAACTATTTAATCAGCCAATCAAGTGGCAGCAACTCAATTCATGAAAGAATTCAGATCTGGTCGAGAGGTTCAGTTGCTGTTCAGACCAAACATCAGATGGGGAAAAAATGTGATCCAAGTGAATTTGACTGTGGAATGATTGTTGGTGCCTGACAGGGTGGTTTGAGTATCTCAGAAATTGCTGATCTGGTGAAGAAGAGGTGGGGGGCATTACCTCCTCTACTGTCACGGTGAGGCCACACTCAGGTCAGAAAGGCAACACCTTAAACTCCATCTGGGTAGCTTCCAACCTGATGGCATGAGCATCGATTTCTCGAACTTCCAATAATGCCCCCACCTCCCCACTTTCAACATTCCTCTCTCTCACCTTATCTCCTCCCTTTGGTGCTCCTCCCACTTTTCTTTCTTCCATGACTTTCTGTCCTCTCCCATTAGATTCTCCCTTCTCCAGCCCTCTCTCTCTTTCACCATTCAACTTCCCAGCTCTTTACTTCACACCTCCCCCCCCCCCCCACCCACCTTCCCGGTTTCACCTATAACCTTGCGTTTCTTCCTCCTCTTCCCGCACATTCTTACTCTGACTTCTCATCTTATTTTCTCCAGTCCTGATGAAAGTTCTTGGCCCGAAATACTGACTGTACTCTTTTCCATAAATGCTGCCTGGCCTGCTGAGTTCCTCCAGCATTTTGTGCGTGTCGTGTGCACATGCTCTGTTGCAGCCAAAAGCACAGCAACACTGGCTGGCTGCCCAGTACAAACCTCGCTGATTTGATTTGATACAAATGAAGCATTTGTCTCAATGCACATGTAACAAATAAAGCTAATCTTCTCTTAGAATCTTGAGCAGAAAACAAGTAGGTGGAAAAACTCAGTGGGTCAAACAGCATGCATAGAAGCAAAGAGATGGCCAAGGCAATTTCTTGACTTGAGGTGTTGACCATCCCTTCACCTCCAGAGATGCAGCTAGATTCTGCTGATTTCCGCCAGTTAGTTCTGTGCCCCCAATACCAGGAGTCTCTGTGCTTACTAATATAAGTTGCTGCTTTGTTCTAAACGATCCTTTAGCTCATCAGACGCTTGAAGGGTGTTATTCTACATTTCCTTTCTGTGATATGCTTTCTGAGATTATTCCTGATGGGCTTGGTTCTCATTTTTAGGTTTACGTTCTTTTGTCCTACACTCTCCCACCCGAGGAAAAGACTTGTCCTCATTAACCAGTTCAAATTTTTCAATTAGCTGAATTACCTCGGCATCTCAATTAAATCATTTTTTAGCCTTCTATAATAAAGGGCCATAAACTGGGTTTATGTAACATATCCTTTTAATTAAATTTTTAGCCTGAGTATCATTCAATAGGGGTGGAAGGGTGGAGCTAGGACTCTACCAAAGGAGGTGCAAGGTGCTCCTTCCCTCTGCTAGCCTGCAGGTCACCCTTGGGCAATGTGTAGTACCTGCTTAGCTCCCCCCCCACCACCCCCGATCAGGGACATGTGAAGCCATGGGTGCAGGTGGTGGGTGGTCATATGAGCAGCTGGTACACATCACAAGACCTGGTTATGTGACCACTGATGCCAGGCAGACAACCTCCGAAGGGTATTGCTAATGACTGGGGTCAAACATCTTGTAAAGACACTGCCCAGAAGACAACAATGGCAAACCACTTCTGTAGAAAAATTTGCCAAGAACAATCATGGTCATGGAAAGACCATGATTGCCAACGGCATATGACATGACACATAATGAACAAATGAATGATCATTCTACAATGTTGGGAGCACTTCAGAAGAAACCCATTGGCAGTAGAGCATTTGTAATGCTGCAAAATGATGAAAAATATAAGTGAGGAATCTCTATCTGTAAGATTCATGTTACAATGTTCAATTTCCTCATTTAGACCATTAATATATGGAGTCAAAAGCTTCATGTTACTACATTAAGGTGACTTTGACTCATGTCTTCTATTTGATTTTGTTCCATACAAAAAAGATTGGTGAAATGGTTCTTTATTATCAAAACAGTAACCATCGGAAGAGAGGGCTGTGGAAATTATGGAGGCATGCACTGCGTCAGACTGTAGCAGTATAGTACAGTACATAAAATTACTGCAGTACTATGCAAAAGTCCTATGCACTCTAACTATATGTGCCCAAAACTTTTGCACAGTACTGTAGTTATTTTGCTGTATTGCACTGTACTACTGCCACAAAAAAAAATCATGACATATGAAAGTGATGATAATCCTGATTCTGATATGGGTCTGAGATTGGGAAGGGGGAAGAGAGAGGGGAATCATGGTTGGGAAAAGGGGAGGGAATGGGAAGAACCTGAGAGACATTCTGTAATGACCGATAAATCGATTGTCTGGAATCTAATGACCTTGCCTGGTGTCTCAGGGCTACGTGTGTCTACACCCGCGCTTCCCCTCACCCCTGGCACTCCTCCTCTGCCACCTGTCCCACACCCCTCCTGTGGCACTCCACCCTCTCCATTTCCAACATTCTCCCGCCAGATTTACAAACCCCCTCTCAGTACTGTGCCAAAGTCTTGGACACCCTAGCTATACATACGCACAAGACTTTTGCACAGTACTGTACTTAGTATCTGGAAGGAAGTTGCAGTACTGAATCAATCTCCTCCTCCTAATAAAGCACCGTGCGTGGTGGTGCAACACATGTAATCAATGATTCATAACTATTAATTCACTAATGACTTGATCAAAGGAAAAGGTGGCATGGTACAGATTTATGCTTGATTAGAACCATTCACTTTGGTGTGCAGTTCCCAATTGCTGTTGTCATCAACAACCACAATGTCATCTTCCACTCTGTCTTTCAGTCACTCAGTATTGAATTTGTAGCAAACGAACAGCTAGCATTCTGCCTTCCACACAGTATTTCTGTCTAATGCAGCCACTTAGGTGAGATTCTGGATATTGAAGGGGTGTTAATTTCACGGTACCAGCACCATCCAAGGATAGGACATCAATGCCCGGGGAAAGCACAATGTTTGCTATCAGTGTGGGTACAGAAGTGTAGCGGTTAGCACTACGCTCTACAGTACCAGTGACCCAGGTTCAATTTCCACTGCTGCCTGTAAGAGTTTGTATGTTCTCCCTACGATCGCATGGATTTCCTCCAAGTGCTCCCATTTCCTCCCACAATCCAAAGATGTGCCATTTGGTGGGTTAATTGGCCATTGTAAATTGTCCTGTGATTAGGCTTGGGTTAAAGCAGGGGAATTGCGGGGCTGTGTGACTCGAAGGGCCGGAAGCATGTATTCCACGTTGTATCTCAATAAAAAAAAATGGCAGCAGCTTCTATTTGTCTTACTAGGGTAAGGGGATCCAAAATTGCAAGGAAGTTGGTTTTCACTGGCAGGAGATAAGATGCAGATTTAATTGCCTAAAAGCTGTGCAGCAACTGAGAAGTACTTTTCTGTAGGAAGATATGGAATGCATTGCCTTAGATCAGGGGTTCTCAACCTTTCTTATGCCATGTGGATCCCCGAATGGGAACCCGTGTATTAAAAGAATGGTGAAGAAAATTTTACAAATATTGAAAATAAGTTGATATATACTTGAAAAAGGGTCATTTTCAGGGCTCTGCAGTAAAAGCGAAGAAGTATGACAGAAAATTAGAACATAGAAAGTAGAACACAGAACGTTATAGGACAGTACAGACCCTGCAGCCCACAATATTGTGGCGATCTTTTAGCTTTATTTACTTATTGAAATACAGTGCAAAATAGGTCCTTCTACCCCTTTGAACCGTGCTGCCCTTCAATCCCCCGAATTAACCCTAGCCTCTTCACGGGACAATTTACAATGACCAATTCACCTACCAACCAGTAGGTCTTTGGACTGTGGGCGAAAACCGGAGCACCTGGAGGAAACCCACGCGGTCACAGGGAGGACATAGAAACTGCTGACAGGTAGCAGTGGGAATTGAACCCAGATCACTGGTTCTTACCACTGCACTACCATGATGCCCCATAATCTACTCCAAGATGTATCTAATGCTTCCCTTCTACATGGCCATCCATTTTCCTTTCACCCATCTGCCTACCTAAGACTCTTAAATGTCCCCAATATATCTGCCTCTACCACCACCCCTAGCAGGGTGTCGTACCACTGCTTTACACCACTCTCGGTATAAAAAAAACTTACCTCTGATATGTACCCTATATTTTCCTCCAATCACCTTCAAATTGGTCCTTATCATATTAAGTATTTCCACCCTGGGAAAAAGCTGCTGGTTATCCACTCTGTCTATGCATCTTATCATCTTATACACCTTTGTCAAGTCACCTCTTATCCCTCTTCACTCCAAAGTCACCTCTCATCCTCCTTTTGCTCCAATCAGTAGACTTCCAGAAACTGAAAAGGTGGCCAACTCCTCAGCTGTACTTCTTTATGATGTTTCTTTGTACTTTCCAGTTTTTGTTTTCGATCCCTCTCTTATACACAGACTGGAACAAAGTTCAACAAGTGTGATAGCCCCCTCTCACCTTGACCATATAGTGAACGACATTCTGTTCACTTAAACAAACAACTGCTTCCAGCAAGCAATGCCTGATATTGATCGAGCATCGGCATCCTAGTCACTGTTTATCCTGCTCAGCTTTGTGAAGTTGATGAAACTATTGTCAGCCTGACTTGGATTCATTAACCAGGTCTGCGCCTTGGGCTTTCCCAGTTGGATTGCTCAGTAATTACAGAGCAGAACAGACAGCACTGACTATTGAATTGCTACAATGCATCCTTCAGCTGTGGTCATTGTGTCTGATCTGTCATTCTGTGCTATATCAGAATACAAGAACATCAAAATTAGGAGCAGGAGAGCCATTTGGCCCATTAAGCCTATACTGCCATTTATTATGAACATGGCTGACTACACTGGACAATCTTTTTGAAAGTGTTGCCTCCTCAGGATTCTTTTTTTTGTTTGTGATAGATTGCTTGTAGCTGAAGACAAATAGGATTTCAGACTACTTGTATCATGTAGGAATTTGGAGAAACAAGAAATTCACTTTTATTGAATATAATGTGTTTAACTACATAATGATGCTGACTCTTTGCAATAGCTCAACTAAGCTAAAAATGTTTTGTTGACGATTTACATTTGTGCTCAGTGTCTGAGACTTCTCGCTTTAGTGTCCAACAATAATGAGCTAGCATTGATGGATTCCAGTTGCTCTGACACCATTTCTCCATGATCGCAATGTCCTGGTGAAACCTCTTACCATGCTCATCACTGACAGTGCCAAGATTTGCAGGGAAAGTTTAAATGGGAATGCAGAAAATGAATCTTTAGTGACATGTTGCACTTCATGGTTTTGTATGCTTGAAGTATGTTGTCAATCAGCTGCACAGAGTTTGGTGCACTGTAGTTGCCAAGAAAATATTACTCAGCAAGGAAAATCTTTATTGTCCAGTGTATTTCTTGCCCTCCTTTCATATTAACATAGAACATTACAGCACAGTACAGGCCCTTTGGCCCACATTGTTGTGCTGACCCTTAACCTACTCCAAGATCAATCCAACCATTCACTGCATCACTGCCTGGTTCAGAAATTGAACCATCTCGGATCACAAGACTCTGCAGCGGATAGTGAGGTCAGCTGAGAAGATCATCGGGTTCTCTCCTCCCGCCATCACAGACATTTACACCACATGCTGCATCCATAAAGCAAACAGCATTATGAAGGATCCCACGCATCCCTCATACAAATTCTTCTCCCTCCTGCCATCTGGCAAAAGGCACCAAAGTACTCAGGCTCTCACAACCAGGCTACGTAACAGTTTCTTCCCCCCAAGCCATCAGACTCCTCAATACCCAGAGCCTGGACTGACACCAACCTACTGCCCTCTACTGTGCCTATTGTCTTGTTTATTATTTATTGTAATGCCTGCACTCTTTTGTGCACTTTATGCAGTCCTGGGTAGGTCTGTAGTCTAGTGTAGTTTTGTGTTGTTTTACGTAGTTCAGTGTGGCTTTTGTATTGTTCATGTAACACCATGGTCCTGAAAAACATTGTCTCATTTTTACTGTGTACTGTATCAGCAGTTATGGTCAAAATGACAATAAAGTGACTTGACTTGACTCTTACATAGCCCTCCTTTTTTTGCTATCTTTCTGTACATTCTCCTAATTATCCAGACATCTAGCAGTCTCTATTTTGAATGAACTCCTCGGTGGTTCTCTGGGGTACAGAGTTCCAAAGATTCACCATCTTCTAAGTGAAGAAAAATTCAACCTCATCTGGTCCAATGTGACCAACTCTTTATTCTGAGACTCTGACCCCTAGATCTAGGGTCCTCGCCAAGGAAAATATCTTCACTACACAGACTTCAGAGAATACAAGTCCAGTTTACTCAATTTCTCCTTAGTGAACCAACTATCCCTGGAACCAATCTAGTGAACCATCACTATTATTGTAGAACAGGTTGGAAGCACCAAATAATTCACTCCTGCACCTCTGTATGTTTATATATCATAATAAAATTACATGTCTCTAACTTCTAGTAATTTCTCTCCCCTCCCTTTCCTTCGATCTTTTTCCATTTCCCATTCTGATTCACTCTCACCTCTTATCTTCTCCTCACCTGCCCATCATCTTTGTCCATCCTCCTTCCCTTTCTCTCCTATCAGATTCCTCATTTTTTACCTTTACCCTTTTCACCTGTCACTTCTCAGCATCTCATTTCATCAACCTCTCCCACCCACCTTCCCTCTCACCTGGCTTCACCCATCACCTGCCAGCTTGTACTCCTTCCCTTCCCTACCATCTTCTTCCCCCTTCCGTTCCAGACCTGATGAAGGTTCTTGGCCTGAAATGTTGACTGTTCATTTCCCTCCATTGATGTTGCCTGACCTGCTGAATTCCCCCAGCGTTTTGTGTGCGTTGTCATTTTTTTCCTTGTTTTGTTTTCCACAGACATTATTTTTGTGGTTAGGAGAGCAGAATTGTACACAACACAGCAGGCGTTGGCTCATAAAGGCCCTGTATAATTGTTGAAGTTTTTGCAGTTTTTAAGTGAGAAGCAAAGGTTAGCTTTTAGATCTCTACTGTGTACTTTTGTAAGCAATTTGGCAAATTTGTTTTCTTGTGTACAGTCTACTGCATCTTATATTGATCTAAGCCCATTAAAAGGAAACCTGTCGCATCAAGATGACACTTACAGAGTGAATTGTGATTCCATCAAATTTCCATCATGTTTATTATTTTTCCCCTTTTCAAAATGTCTATTGCATTTCAGTCACAGGCTAAGGGCATCAAGTTACTTCTAATTTATTTTGTACAAGATACTTAAAAAGACCAGCCAGGTAATTAAATTTTATTTAAGAAACCAAGCTAGAGTATGCCTTAATGGTTTTGTTGGATTATAATGTAAAAACTATTATTTTTCCTCATAGGAAAACTTTTTCCTTGAGAAGTTTTCCTATGTTTGTTTGTATTTTTATCTAGTCATCTAGACTCAGTTGCCACTTTATAAGGCACCTTCTGTCTCCGTATGTGTATGTCCGTGGCCTTCGGCTGCTGTCGCCCATCCACCTCAAGGTTCGATGTGTTGTGCATTCAGTGATGCTCTTCTGCACACCACTGTTGTAACACGTGGTTATTGGAGTTACTGTCATCTTCCTGTCAGTTTGAACCAGTCTGGCTATTCTCCTCTGATCTCTCTCATTAACAAGGCTTTTCCAACCACAGAACTACCACTTACTGGATGTTTTTTTTGTTTTTCACACCACCCTCTGTAAAGTCCAGAGAATGCTGTGCATGAAAATCTCAGGAGATCAGCAGTTTCTGATATACTCAAACCACCCCACCTGGCAACAACAATCATTCCACTGTCAAAGTCACTTAGATCACGTTTATTCCCCCTTTCTGACGTTTGGTCTGAACAACAACTGAACCTCTTGACCATGTCTGCATTGCTTTTATGCAGCATTTCACTCACAGTTGAGAACCAGATACCTCTGCTTTGCTATACCCTCCAGCTCTGTCTGTCTGTCTTGCTGATTTTCTTTCAGGTGCACTGACTGGAAGAGAGAGCTTTCATGTTACATCTTGTAGTACAGGCAAGATCACTCTATTGCAGCCATAATAAACCTCACTTAGCTAAAAAAAAAATTAAGGAGTGTGAAATGGACAAAATGTCCAAGCATGTGGGAGTTTTAGCATTAATGCAATTTTGAACCTAGGATTTATGTAGAAGTTATATAATACGCTGGTGAGGCTTCACCTGGAATATTGTGTACAGATTGTGATCATCCTGTTATAGGAAAGATGTTACTGTGTCTGACTTCACTATTTCCTTTACCACCTTGAAAGCCACCTCACGTCCATTGCCATTTCTTTCCGATCTCGAGTAACGAGTTTAAGGGATGGAGCGCCATAGCCTGGTTTGGAAGAAACCTGTTATAGTAATAAAAATCCTGTTATAGTAATTAAAAAATCCAAAAAAGATCACAACTGTGACAGGTCTTTTGGCCTTGGGGCACCCACCACTGCTTGAATTTTCTGTGCACACTTGTGTAATCCTTATGCATCAATAGTGGGATTACAGAATGTGATGTTTGGTTTAAAGAATTCACACTTGTTGCTTTGTGCTCTAAGCCCTTAATCTTCTAATTGTTTTAAAACCGTCTTGAGATTTTGGAGATGTTCCTCGTCATCCTTACCAGTAACATCTAGGTAACACTAAGTGCCTGGGCAGCCTTGTAGCACCTGGCCCATAGCTTTCTGCCAGAGTGCAGGTACAGATGATAGTCCAAAAATAAGCCTATTACAGTGATAAAGCCCTTTGTGAGTGTATATGGTGAGAAACACTTTGGACTTTTCTTCCATCTCCATCTGTAGGTAGACCTCAGCAAGTCCACTTTGCTGAAGTGTTTTCTCCAAAAAGATTTGGAAAGACATCTTCGTTCCTGGGCAGAGGACATTGATCTACTTTCAGTACTGGGTTGACGGTGACCTTAAAGTCACCAGAGATCCTGACAGATCCATTCTTTTTGGCTACTGGAACCACTAGTGTTGCCTATGGACTCCACTCAACCTTGATAAGAATTCCTTCAGCCTCTATGCGATCTATCTCACTGTCTACTTTATCACAGATGGCTTAAGGAACTGTACGAACTTTGTAAACCTTGGTGTGGTATTTTTATTTAACACAATTTCACACTTGACAAGTTTGAGTTTTCCAATGCCATCCCTGAGCACTGCTGTGGCATTCTCCAGCACCTTTCTCAATTCGCTTTCAGCTGACTCTATTGCAGGGGACATCACATGCTAATGGTGGATGAATCTCCAATCAAGCTGTTAGTGTCTCAGCCACACATGACCCCACAATGCTGGCCCTCCTGCTCTTACCACATACAAACACAATGTGGCTTGTTGGTTGTTGTATTTCATTTTTACAAAGTCATTCCCACAGGAGCATATTTTTTTTTTACCAGTACAAATTCTGAGTTAGATATCTGCAGGCTTCATTTCAGCACCTTTGAAATGCCACTCAAATTCTTTTTATAGAATGACTGAAACACCCAAGTCAGTGGCAAATTCCATTTTAATTAATTTGATATTCACTTCTGATCTAAACCATATTGCTTGTCTACTGTTAGTTTTCACATAGTAAATCTTAAGGCTACACAGTCCTGTGTCACTATCATTATTATCTGATATTTCCTCCACAGCATGCAGATTGATGCTCTTTTTGAAACTGCAACTTAACTTTATCTTTTTCTCTTCCCTTTATTTTTGTCTACCCAACATGCTCTTTGTTTGTGTCCTACATTATTGCATTTTCTGCAAGTTTCAGCTTTCAATCTGGATTGGTCTGGTGTATTTGAGCTCCTGTCTCAACGGTAACACAACTTGTTCAGCCAGGCTGGTTTCACTCACTTACATTCCTGATTGTCTCAATTGTGTCTGTCTGCTGTTCGCATTGGTATAGCTGTTTCGACTGCTCTTTTAAGTGTAAACTGTGCTTCAGTTAGGAACCATTTTTAAATGTTTTCTTTTAAGATTCCATGGGTCATGCAATCTCTCTGTATATTATTAAGTCCAACACTGAACTGACAAGGCTCAGGCAACTTCAATTCAGCCACGTACACTGAAATGGATTCCCCTTCTTTTGATTCCGCTTATAAAACCTAAAGCATTCTGCAATCACCAATGGTTTTGGTTCTCAATCTTCCTGCATTATTTTCATGATATTAGCAAAGCTCATTTTGGCTTGTTTGGTTAGAGCAGTTAAGCTTCTAAGCAAACTGCATGCCTTTAAATCCAATGCACTCAGCAGAAATGACACTTGTTTCTCTTTGACTATTACATTTGCTTTAAAATACTGCTCAATCTGTTCAGTATACATATTCCAGTTATCTCTTTTGTTATTGAAGGCATCTTCCTTTCCAATGTCACCACCCATTTCTGCTTTTTGTTTTTAAAAAAGTTTATATTATTACCCAGTATTCACTGTTCATGAACCCATGAATTTGTCTTTTTTATGCCTTTTTTTAAACACTCGACCATGTTCTCACTCTCACTTCCAAATAGACGTGCTGCGTGCCTTTTTAAAAACTCAAACATATCTTTGCACTTCAACATGTAGGCAGTCTTCTTGGTTTTGTTTAAAACTTCTTCATCACCACTGTTATATCTTGTTGCTCCAAAACATAAAAATGAATTAAAAGCAAAGTATTGGAGTTGAGAATATGAGTCTAAACTTTGTTTTCACTTTAAGTGGCATGATGACGTAAATCATTTATGTGCTTTTACATATAACTCACAATGTATTATGTAAACAAAAAATGCTTATTGAAACAATACATTTACAATATTACTCAAATATTACTGAAATATTACACTAAATACACAATAGTTACTACCTTGAAATACTATGAAGTGTTCACTATGCTGAAGGCTGCATAATCATCTTTATTGATATTGAGAGTTAAAATATTATTGCTGTAAATCCATTTGGGTTATTCTAGGATTAGCTATTTTATCCAATGACTGGAGAGAATTCATTGGTTAATAGTTAACTAGCACAAGGCTTAGTGTAGAGGCATCTTAAATTCTCCCTATTTGAATGTGATCTCTGACCCCACATTCTACTGAGATATTTATTGTCTTGCTACGTTTCTCTCTTCATCATTGATTAGTTTGATGATGCACAAGAAGAAAATACAAAATAATCATGGCTAATACTTTTAAGGGAGGGCATAATTTTAAGGTAAGGACAGATGCTGGAAATCCAGAGTAACACACCCAAAATGCAGAAGGAACTCAGCAGGTTAGGCAGCTCTAGGGAAAGGAATAAATAGTTGATATTCCAGACTGAGAGAAAAGTATAGGGGGGATATCAGAGGTAAGTTTTTTTTCCCCACACAGAGAGTGGTGTGGTGAGTGCTTAAATGCCCTGCCAAGGGTGGTGGTAAAGGCAGATTCTTCAGAGCAGTTTCAGACTCTTGGATAACACTCAACCTCTCATGATCCCAGAATACATCTTACACAGTCAACAAAGCTCACTGACGCCTGGACTTTCTGATAAGGCTGAAGAGAGCAGGACTTTGCACATCCATACTCCGCAGATGCGCAGTAGAGAGCATCCTAACAATCTGCATTACTGCATGGTACAGAAACTGCACTGCGGTGGACAGGAAGCTCTACAACGGGTAGTCAAAACTGCCCAGTGCATCACCAGCACCAGCTGACCCGACATCAAGGACACACACACATAAAATATATATATAGAAGGGTGCCTTTCTTTTAGCGTGTCGCACCAGACAGTGAGCCATTCTTGTCTGACGCGTGGTGTCAGGATTGGTCTCCTTTCAGATTAACCGGGTCATGATATGAATGTTCCTGACTCGACCCCTTTTTTTTTTTTTTTTTTTTTATAAATATGAGGCCGAGTGGCTAGCTCGACGCTCAACCCGGCACGGATGGAAAGCGTGCTCGGGGGTGGCTGACTTGAATTCGAACTCGGGAGCCTTCTCTCCAGAATCTGGCGCTGATGTCATTGCGCCACCAGCCGGCCAGAAGGGTGCCTGGAAAAGGCTAGTAACATCATAAAGGATCTGATAGACTGTTTGCCCCTCTCCCATCAGGGAGGAAGCTACATAGCATCCACAGCAGGACCGCCAGGCTCAAAAACAGTTATATTCCCCTCGTGAAGCTGATCAACACCTCCATCCACTACTTTATTATCTCCCATCAATTACCTTTATGTACAGCCCAGCATCACTTTACGGACATGCGATCAATCTATATGTATATAAGCTATCTTATGTACAGTGGCTATAAAAAGTATTTACCTCCTTGGAAGTTTTCATGTTTCATTGGTTTACAACATAGAAACAGTGCATTTTGTTTGGCTTTTTTGACACTGATCAACAGAAGATACTCTTTTGTGTCAAAGTGAAAACAAATTTCTACAAATTGATCTAAATTTATTACAATTATTAAACACAGAATAATTAATTGCATTATTACTCACCCTCTTCGAGTCAGTATTTAGTAGATGCACCTTTGGCAGCAATTACAGCCTTGAGTCTGTGCGCATCAGCTTTGGACATCTGGACACTGCAATTTTTCCCCATTCTTCTTTACAAAACCACTCAAGCTCTGTCAGATTGCATCAGGATTGTGAGTGAACAGCCCTTCTCAAGTCCAGTCAGAAATTCTCAATTGAATTCAGGTCTGGACTCTGACTTGGTCACTCCAGCACATTAACTTTGTTGTTTTATAAGATATTCCTGTGTTGCTTTCGCTTTATGCTTAGGGTCATTATCTTATTGGAAAACAAATCTCCTCCCAAGTCGCAGCTCTTTTGCAGACTGCATCAGGTTTCTCGCCATGATTTCCCTGTATTTTGCCGCATTTTTTACCCTCTCCCCTCACAAGCCTTCCAGGGCCTGCTGCAGTGATGCATCCCCACAACATGATGCAGTCACCACCATACTTCACGGTAGGGATGGTGTGTTTTTGATGATGTGCGGTGTTTGGCTTACACTTAGTCTGATGGCCAAAAAGCTCAGTTTTGGTTTCATCAGACCATAGCTTCTTCCAGCTGACTTCAGAGTCTCCCACATGCCTTCCAGCAAACTCTAACTGAGATTTCATGTGAGTTTTTTTCAGTGGCTTTCTTTTTAACCACTCTCCCGTAAAGCTGTGACTAGTGAAGCACCTGGGTTACAGTTGCTGTATGTGCATTCTCTCCCATCTCAGTCACTGAAGCTTGTATCTCCTCCAGAGTTTTCATAGGTCTCTTGGTGGCAGCCCTCACTAGTCCCCTTCTTGCATGGTTTTGGAGGATGGCCTGCTCTGGGCAGATTTACAGCCGTGCCATATTCTTTCCATTTCTTGATGATTGACTTAACTGTACTCCAAAGGATATTCAGAGTCTTGGAAGTTTTTTTCTATCCATCTCCTACCTTGTGCTTTTCAATAACCTTTTCACAGAGTTGATTGGAGTGTTCTCTTGTCTTCATGGTGTGGTTTTTGCCAGGATACTGACTCACCAGCATTTGGAATTTTCAGATACAGCTGTAGTTTTACCACAATCAATTGAAACACTTTGACTGCCTGCCACTTAACTAATTATGTAACTTCTAAAGCCAATTAGCTGCATCACTGATAATTTGGTGTGTCACATTAAAGGAGGTGAATACTTATGCAAACAATTATTTTGTGTTTTATATTTGTAATTAATTTAGATCACTTTGCAGAGATCTGTTTTTGCTTAGACATGACAGTCTTTTTCGGTTATCACTGTCAAAAAAGCCAAATTAAATCTACTATGATTCAATGCTGTAAAACAATAAAACATGAAAACATCTGGGGGGGGGGTAAATACTTTTTATATGCACTGTTAATATTTTTTGTGCTTTTTATTATTATTGTGTTCTTTATATCTTGTGCTTTCTTTTTGTGCTGCGTCAGATCTGGAGTAACTAATATTTTGTTCTTCTTTACACTTGTTAACAGGAAATGACATGAATCAATCTTGAATCTTGAAACTCTTTGATAGGCACATGGATAAAAGAAAAATGGAGGGCAATGTAGGAGGGAAGAATTATATTGATCTTAGATTAGGTTAAAGAGTCACCACAACATCATGGGCTGAAGGGCCTGTATTGAGCTGTAGCATTCTCTGTTCTTAAAAAGCTGAAGAAGCAAAAATCGAGAGTGTGAGATGAAGAAACAAAGTAGAATAAAACTCCCGGGGCACAATTGATTTCGATAGTTTCTGTTTTTAAGCCCTAAATAAAACAAGTAGCGCCCATTAACGGTATGAAGCAATGGTTAACTTTTAGGGATATGGTACTGTAGCATTAATACTAGATTACTGGACTAGTATCCAGAGACATGAATTAAACCTTACTGTGACCGAAGGGAGTTTTAATTCAAGTATGTTCTGAAAAAAATGTAATATCAATAACAGTGATGATGAAAATACAATCACTGATAAATTCTTCAGGGAAGTAAATCTGCCATCCTTACCTTGATTTGCCTTGTATGTGACTCCAGACCACCAAAGTAGATGACTCTTAACTGAAGTTAGGCACAGGCGATAAATGTTGGCCTTGACTGTGCTTCACACATCCTGTGAATAAGCAAAAAAAAAGATTGGTAAATTGGTTTTATTCTTGTCACATATACAGAGGTACAATGAAAACTTTGTTTTGCACACTATCCATACAAATCATTTCATTAGCTAGTACAAGGGTAAAGCAATAAAGCAATAACTGAATGCAGAATAAAGTGTTACAGTTACAGGAAAGTACAGTGCAGACAGATAATATGGTGCAAGGCCATGACAAGGTAGATTGTGAGGACAAGAGTCTATCCTATCATACAAAGAGATCATTCAAAAGGCTCAGAACAGCGGGACAGAAGCTGTCCGTGAGCCTGGTGGTACATCCTTTCAGGCTTTTGTATCTTCCACCCAACGGGAGGAGTGAGAATAGAGAATGTCCAGCTTGGGTGGGGTTACTGATAATGTAGGCTGCTTTACTGAGTCTGTGAGGAGTGTAGACAGACTATAGGTAAGTGTAGGCACTGGATAGATTGTAGAGGATCAATACAGCTAATGCTCTCCTTTGATAACATGCATGATCGGTTTTCTCTGAGAAGTAATTTGAGAAGAGTTTTATGCATTTCTAAATAATTTACAGTGTTATATGTAATTAGGTAGCATTCAACCTGTTCCAGCTGGGGCTAATTGAGGTGAATAACAGCTGTCCCACAGAATTGACATCAGTGGCTGCTGGGCATAGAAAGGGGAAAGGAGAATTTGCACGTGGTATCAGTGAGGATGCCTGGAACCAACTCATGAACTGATAAATGGTCCAGCAACCCATAATCAGGAAAAGATGACTAATTTTGCATTTGAACTACTGTGACCGAGGGTTTCAGATGATGCAGACCAACTGTGAACAGACGGTTTCAGACGAGGCGTTCAGGCAGCAGAGAAGGAAAGCGGTGACGTAAATCTACTACAGTGCCAGCAACCCAGGTTCAAATCCTGCTGCTATCTGTACGTTATGGGGTGCTCTGGTTTCCCGCCACATTCCAAAGACGTGTAGGTTATGATGTTAGTTGGTCACACGGGTGTAATTGGGCGATGCGGGCTTGTTGGACAAGAAGGGCCTGTTACCATCACAAACGAGAGAAAATCTCAGATGCTGGAAATCCAAGCAACACACACACACAAAATGCTGGAGGACACAGCAGGGCCACCTACTGCCACGATGAGGCCACACTTGGGTTGGAGGAGCGACACCTTATATTCCGTTCTGGGTAGCTTCCAACCTGATGACATGAATATTGATTTCTCGAATTTCCAGTAATGCCTCCCACCCTCTCCCTTCACTATTCCCCATTCCCATTTCCTTCTCTCACATTATCTCCTTACCTGCCCATCACCTCCCCCTGGTGCTCCTCTCCCTTCCCTTTCTTCCATGGCCTTCTATCCTCTCCTATCAGATTCCCCCTTCTCCAACCCTTTATCTCTTTCACTAATTGACTTCCTAGCTCTTTACTTCACCACTAACCCCCCCCCACGGTTTTACCTATCACCTATTACCTCGTATTTCTTCCTCCCCCCTCCCCCCCCCCCACTTTCTTACTCTGACTTCTCATCTTGTTTCTCCAGGTCTGATGAAGGGTCTCGGCCTGAAATGTCGACTGTTTACGTTTTCACACAGATGCTGCCTGGCCTGCTGAGTTCCTCCAGCATTTTATGTACGGGGCCTGTTACCATGCTGTACCTCTAAATAAAATTCAATAAAGTAAATAAACAAACAAATAAATAAAAGCTTTGTAGGGGAAGTTTCCTCAGAAAGGAGAAGCAATATATAATTTGCTGCCAGACTAATGGCCAGACGTATCTTTAAATTTAAAATTTGAAAGCTGAATAGCTTTGCAATAACCCTTGCCAATGCATCTCACCTCATTCTCAGAAGCAATGAGTTCAAGTCCTTCTGATAAGACATTAATCTCAGGGCTTGTCAGTCTGAAATACACAGAAGACTCTTTGCCACTATTTTACAGAGGGGAAGGTAGTTATGCCCAATGCTTTAGCCCATGTATATCCTTCGGTTAACATTTGTATATCAGATTATTTTGTCAGTGTCAACACAGAATCTTGTTGTGTACTGAAAATTGGCTCTACACTTTCATATATTACAGCATTGGCTGCAATATTTATTGCTCTGTAAAGAAAAATCTGAACTATTCTGAGGCTGACAAAGGCACTGAGTGGAAATGCACAAGTTTCTGAAAAAGGAGAGTATTTCAGATATCCTTAGCTGGAAGACTTTACCTTGAGTACATAGAGACATGGCTATAAGCAGAATCGGGGTCCCACCGGGGACTGTACTGGTTGCCTTCCTGTTCACCCTGTATACCTCGGACTTTAGATACCACATTGAGTCATGTCATCTGCAGAAAATCTCTGATGACTCAGCAATAGTTGGGCGTATAAAAGGAGGCTGGGAAGATGAATACAGGGCCCTTGTCAAATGGTGCAAGCTGAATCATCTGCAGCTCAACATCAGTAAGACAAAGGAGGTGGTGATGCACCTTAGGAAGACTAAGCCAGCACTGCTTCTTGTAACTATTGATGGTTTGTCTGTAGCCCGGTGTACACTCAGTGGCCACTTTATTCAATACACCTGGTCACCAGCTTATTAATGCAAATATCTAATCAGCCAGTCATGGTGGAAAGAACTCAATGCATAAAAGCATGCAGACATGGTCAGGTGGTTCAGTCATTGTTTGGATCAAACATCAGAATAGGGAAGAAATGTGGTCTAAGAATGAAAGTTCAGTGGCTTGAGTACCTCAGAACTGCTGATCTCCTGAGATTTTCATGCACAACAATTTCTAGAGTTTACAGAGAATGGTGTGCAAAACAAAGGAAACATCCAATGAGTGGCAGTTCTGTGGGTGAAAATGCCCTTTAAACGAGAGAGGTCAGAGGAGAATGGCCAGACTGGTTCAAGCTGACAGGAAGATGAAAGTAACTCAAATAACCACGTGTGAAGAAGAGCATTGCTGAATGCACATTTCAAATCTTGAAGTGGATGGGCTGTAGCAACAGAAGACCATGAACATACCCTCTGTGGCTACTTTATTAGGTACCGGAGGTATCTAATAAAGTGACCAAGGAGTGTAACTTGATCTGAATTCTACATTATTGGACATTTTATGAAGTTATGGTCATGTCTCAAACAAGAGTCAGTTACCTCTCTGTGCTCAGTTTTATAAGACATGCTAAGTTTTCTTAAATGGGATTAATATATGATCTCCACAAACAATTAAATAACTTTAAAGCCCAAGGCCATTCAGCCCATTAAAGCTCATTCTTTTAGAATATCAAAAAATGCACTTTGAATAATTCAAAATTCTAAGTAAATTTATTATCGAGGTATATATATGTCATCATATACAACCCTGAGATTCATATTTTTGTTGGCATTCTCAATAAATCTATGAAAGACTGCCCAACTTGGACGTTCAACTAGAGTGCAGAAGACAACAAACTGCACAAATACAAAATGAGGATATAATAATAATATATAAATAAGCAATAAATATCAAGATCATGAGATGAAGAGTCCTTGAAAGTGAGTTCATTGTTTGTGGGAACGTCTCAATGATGGGGCATGTGAAGTTGAGTGATGTTATCCCCTCTGGATCAAAGCCTGATGGTTGAGGGGTAATAACTGTTCCTGAACCTGGTGGTGTGAGTCCTGTGGCTACTGTACCTTCTTCCTGATGGAAGAAGGTTCCTGAGAAGAGAACATGACTTGGCTGGCGGGGGTCCCTGATGATGGATGCTGCTTTCCTGCAACAGCGTTTCATATAGATGTGCTCAATGGTTGGGAGGGCTTTACCTGTGATGAACTGGACCATATCCACTACTTCCTGTAGGATTTTATGTACATAGCCACTATTAATTAGCATGGTGAGTTATTTGAAATATTCATCACTTTGAGGAAAATATTTCTCTTTCTGGCCCTGTTTTATGTTACCTTAGCATGCATTTACATTTATCTTCCAGAACTTTGTTTTCATGGCTTACTTTGAAGAATTACGGTGACTTTGCCTTATCTACACCAATTAATTTTTTACCAGTTCTTCTTCCATGCATTGCTCATAAATTTAAATGCATTTTACTCCAGCTGCTGATGGATGTCATTGTGGATTACAACCAAAAAGTGCCCTTGCTCATTCCCATTCTCTTTAAATCTTCCTTCTTACGACAGTCTAATGTTATTTCCATGCAAAATGACTCCTCTTCATTGTGAATATTTTCTATCTGCATTTCATCTAATGTTGCTTTCTATTTGTGTGTTTTCTTTGCCAATTCCAGAAATAATTATGTAATGTTAAGAATCAGCTGAAGGTATATGCTCCCTTAATGTTATTTAATTATGTTTCTTGAAAGCTCTTGAATGTGTATTTCTCTTGTATTACAGTTCTTATATTGCAAGAGGCAGTAATTAGTTTAGACAAAGAGCTGATTTAAACAAACTGATGTGCAGTGAAGCTATTTCATTGGGAGATGCACCACTGGAATTGAAAGTATCTGGAAGGCTTGGGTCTTATTGCCAAACACAGGCATGGGACCGGGATTAGCTATGAACCCCTGTGGGTAAATGGGGACAAGTAACTGGAAAAGTTACATAATACATGTGAACAGTTCCTGACACCCAATTTGGAAGCATTATCTCACAGGTAAGTTAGTCTCACTTAGCATTAGAGTCACAGAACACTACAGCACAGATACAGTCCCTTCAGCCCATCTAGTCCATGCCAAAGTGTTATTCTGCCCAGTCCCATTTAGTAGTTCTCCTTATTTACTGTCCAACTTTTTGGAAATTAAGTCTGTGCCCTTTCTGCTGCCAGTGGAAGCTATTTCTCTCCTATTTACACAATTCCCTTGCAATTTTGAATCCTACAGTGAATCCCCATTTATAGAGTCACAGAGCACGACATCACAGATACAGAACTTTGGCCCATCTAATCTGTTCTGTAGTCCCATCAACCCCCACCTGGATTGTAGCCCTGTATATCCCTCCCATCCATGTACTTTCAGCATCTGCAGACTTTCTCCTGTTTATCTTAAACCCAATACTATGATTTACGAAGCCAATGTGCAAGAGTTCTCTGAACAACCCTATTTACATGTGATGCCATTTTCAAAGAGTTATTGATCTGTATTCCCAGATCCCTCTGTTCTACCGCTCTCCCATATCCTTACAGAATCATCCTTTTTTGATCGTGTATTAGACACTTCCTTAGGAATCCCTAGTATGTTGAATCACATAGGGAGGACAGATACAGTTGGTACATAGGCAGGGAATCTGGGAGTTCTTGTTATTGACTTTAGAACCCATGAAGTCTCTTAGCATTAAGTCAAACATAGCAAGGAAACTACCTGACCAACAATTGCTCTCCACTAGCTGATGAATCAGTAATCTTCCATGTTGAATAGCATTTCAAAGTTGAAAGTTCAAAGTAAATTTATTACCAAAGTATATACATGTCACCATATACTACCGTGAGATTCATGTTCATGTTCTTGCAGTCATTCACAAAGAAATACAATCTAATAAATGAAAATATACACACAAAAAGAGGCAAACTCTACAAATACAAATAACAAATAAATAAATAATACTGAGAACATGAGTTGGAGAGACCTGGACAGTGAGTCCAGAGGTTGTGGAATCTGGTCAGAGTTGACGTAATTGGAAGTCAAAGCACCATCCATTAAAACTGGCAAGGAGCAGGATGCAAATGCTAAAGGTAAGTCTGAAACGGTCACGATCATGTTAAACCAAAATTACCCGTTGGATAATCCAGCCCGGCTTCCTTCTGAGATCTGCTCTATCACAGAAGCCGCTCTTCCCACAATCTGATTCAAAGAAAGATAAAGGTTCGCTTTATTTGTCACATGTACTAAGTGAAATGTGCTGTCTCCATCAAATCGAATCAGCGCGGATTGTGCTGGACCGCCCGCAAGTGTCGCCACGCTCCCAGCAGCAACAGAGCGTGCCCGTATCTCACTAACCCTAACCTTTGGAATGTGGGAGGAAATCGGGGCACCTGGAGGAAACCTATGTGGTCATGGAGTATAATGTACGTACTAACTCCTTACAAGCAGCAGTGCAAGGTGAACCCTGATCATACAGCTGGCTTTTTATGGCAGTTATGTTAACTGCTGTGCTACTGTGGTGTCCATAACCTTCACTCTACATGAATACAAAAAAATAGCTGAAAATAGTAACATTTACAGGACTAGGTATGGACCTACTGAAGAACTATGCACAGCCTAGCCAACCTGCTCACGATCTCTATCTCATGACACTTACCCTTCATCAGCAAAGATTGCCTATGCACATCGTGCCCAATTGCCACCAACCATTCTACTCTCAACCATCAGCAAAATGATGTACAATGTCAGCAACAGAGCTTCCAAGGGATATTCACAGTCCAATAACCTGCTCAGTTTGGGTTTTGCTCGCTCCATATCTCATCTCAGCCTTGATCCAAACTTCAATCGAAGAACTGAGTTCCTGAATAGAAGACCTACAATAACACCAAAGCAGTATTTGATCAATGGACATCAAAATCAAAACACTCCAATGACTGTGGTTGTAGCTTACACAAATGAAGATATGGGAGGGAGATTGAATGATGTCACAGCACAACCTCTCACTCAACATCAGCAAAACCAATGAACTGTCTGTCAACCACAGGAGGAAGAAGCCGGTGATCTATGAGACAATCTTCACTAGAGGAGTGGAGGTGGAGAGAGTGAGTAGTTATAAATTCCTTGGTGCTAACATATCTGTCCTGGGACCAGCATGTAAATGTCAACACAAAGAAGGCATGATAGCATCTCTACTTCCTTAGGAGTTTGCACAGATTTGGTATGTCACTAAAAACCTCCAAAAAATTATTGATGCCCAGTGGAGATTGTCCTTTCCTTTCTGGTTGCATCACAGCCTGTTATATGGAAGTACGAATGCTCTGGGACAGAAAGGGTTAAAGTGGTGGATCCAGCCCAGTCCATCCAGGCAAAGCTCACTCCACCATTGAGTATAAGAAGTCACAAGAAAGCAGCATCCATTATTACAGAACCCCATTATCAAGGCCATGCCCTCTTCTGGCTACTGAAATTGGGCAGGAGGTACAGAAGCTTTAGGTCCCACACCACCAGGCTCAGGAATAGTTATTAGCTTACGACCATCAGGCTCTTGAACTGGTGTGGGTAACTTTATTCATCAGTACTCTGAACAGATTCTACAATCTACAGACTCACTGTCAAGGACAGTGAGATGTGGCAGTCTTGGGGGAACTCCCCTCTCCCACACAGTCACATCTGCCAGAAGTGCATACCGCTGGGCGATCTGGAAGACCATGTAAGGAATCTGGAGCAGCAGCTGGATGACCTTTGACTCATAAGGGAGAATGAGGCAGTCATAGATGAGAGCTACAGGGAGGCAGTCACACCTAGGCTGTCGGAAGCAGGTCGTTGGGTGACAGTCAGAGGGGGGAAAGCGAAGGTGAGCAGACAGGTAGTGCAGAGCACCCCTGTAGCCATTCCCCTGAATAATAAGTTTACCCTCCTGGATACTGTTGGTGGGGACGACCGACCAGGTGTCAGCCACAGTGGCAGGGCCTCCGGCACTGAGTCTGACCCTGTGGTGCAGAAGGGTGGGACGGAGAAGAGGAGAGCTGTCGTCATTGGAGACTCTATAGTCAGGGGAGCAGACAGGAGATCTTGTGGACGTGAGAAGGACACCCGCATGGTTTGTTGCCTCCCGGGTGCCAGGGTCCGGGATGTCTCTGACCGGGTGCACGACATCCTGGTACGAGAGGGAAAGCAACCAGGAGTTGTGATACATGTCGGGACCAACAACATAGGCAGGAAGAGGGATGAGGTCCTGAAGTGTGAGTTTCGGGAATTAGGCACAAGGCTGAAGAACAGGACCTCAAGGGTGACGTTCTCAGGATTGCTGCCAGTGCTATGTAACAGAGATGGTAAGAATTGGAGGAGATTGCAGTTGAATGCGTGGCTGAGGAGTTGGTGCAGGGAGCAGGGTTTTAGATTTTTAGATCATTGGGATCTCTTCTGGGGAAGGTGGGACCTGTACAGATTGGATGGGTTGCACCCGAACTCGATGGGGGAGCAATATCCTTGCAGGTAGGTTTGCTAGCATGGTTTGGGAAGGTTTAAACTAATTTGCGAGGGGGATGGGACCCAGAGCAATAGAGCAGTGAAAGAAGTGCATGGAGTAAAGCCAGATCTAATATACAGAGAGGCTTTGAGGAAAGAGAAGCAGAATAAACGGTGTAAAGACAGTAAGGTAGAAGGGCTGAAATGTGTGTACCTCAATGCAAGACGCATCAGGAACAAAGGTGATGAACTGAGAGCTTGGATACATACATGGAATTATAATGTAGTGGCCATTACAGAGACTTGACTGGCACCAGGGCAGGAATGGATTCTCAATATTCCTGGATTTCAGTGCTTTAAAAGGGATAGAGAGGGAGGAAAAAGGAGAGGAGGGGTGGCATTACTGGTCAGGGATACTATTACAGCTACAGAAAGGGTGGGTAATATAGCAGGATCCTCTTTTGAGTCAATATGGGTGGAAGTCAGGAACAGGAAGGGAGCAGTTACTCTACTGGGGGTATTCTATAGGCCCCCTGGTAGCAGCAGAGATACAGAGGAACAGATTGGGAGGCAGATTTTGGAAAGATGCAAAAATAACAGGGTTGTTATCATGGGTGACTTCAACTTCCCTAATATTGATTGGCACCTGATTAGTTCCAAGGGTTTAGATGGGGCAGAGTTTGTTAAGTGTGTCCAGGATGGATTCCTGTCACAGAATGTGGACAGGCCGACCAGGAAAAATGCCATACTAGATCTAGTACTAGGTAATGAACTGGGTCAGGTCACAGATCTCTCAGTGGGTGAGCATCCGGGGGACAGTGACCACCGCTCCCTGGCCTTTATAATTATCATGGAAAAGGACAGAATCAAAGAGGACAGGAAAATTTTTAATTGGGGAAAGGCAAATTATGAGGATATAAGGCTAGAACTTGCGGGTGTGAATTGGGATGATGTTTTTGCAGGGAAATGTACTATGGACACTGTACAACTTATGTTCTCAGCATCGTTTTATTTGCAGTTTGTCTTCTTTTTCTATGTTACACAATGACGTTTGTCAATCTTTGTTCATTTTTTTTTTGGAAAATTCCATCGTATTTCTTTTTTTCCTGGTAAATGCCTGCAGGAAAATAAATCTCAAAGTAGTATATATATTTTGATAATAAATTTACTTTGTACTTTTTGAACTTTGAAATGAAATTGTCTGTGGTTGTTGGAGATAATTTTTTTTCTTGCCCAGGGCAACTCTGGTGTAATTCCTCCTAGCAGTACTCCAGGCATAAACATCTACAACCACTTCATCAATGACATTTCTTTCCATCTAAAAATTAGACCTGAGAACGTTCGTAGTTGTGTAATTCAGTTCCAGCAAATCAAGCATGCAGGTAAATGTAGGCATAGATTGGAAAGTTACATTCATGCTAAAGAAGTACCAAGCAGTGACCATCATAGGAAAGATGTGGAAGCTTTAGAGAGGGTGCAGAGGAGATTTACTGGGATTCTGCTTGGACTAGAGGGCATGTCCTATGAATAAAGATTGGGTGAGCTAGAACTTTTCTCTTTGGAGTGAAGAAGGATGAGAGGTGACTTGATAGAGTTGTACAAGATGATACGAGGCTTAGATTGAATGCATAGACAGAGACCTGTTCCCAAGACAGAAATGGCTAATACCAGTGAGGACAACTTTAAGGTGATTGCAAGAAAGTACAGGAGGGGAAGTCAGAGGAAATTTCTTCACACATGGAGTGGTGGGTGTATGGAACAATTTGCCAGGGGTGCTGGTAGGGGAATTTAAGGAACTCTTAGATAGGCACGTGGATGAAAGAAGAATGGAGGGTTATGTAAGGTAGAATGGTTAAGTTAACCTTCGTGTACGTTAATAGATTGACATAACATCATGGGCCAAAGGTCCTGTATTGTGCTGTAATGATCTATGTTCTATGTTCTATCTCTGACAAGCCACCCTCAGGAACAACAGAATAACAGCAACAAAACAAAGCATATAATCATATGATTAGATTAGATTATGAGGACACTCAGTCCTCATTTATTGTCATTTAGAAATGCATGCATTAAAAAATGTTCCTCCAGAATGATATCACAAAAAAAACAGGACAAACCAAGACTAAAGCTGACAAAACCACATAGTTATAACATACAGTTACAACAATGCAAAGCAATACCATAATTTGATAAAGAGCAGACCATGGGCATGGTAATAAAAAAGTCTCAAAACCCGATCGACTCATCATCTAACGCAGGCAGCAGAAGGGAGAAACCCTCCCTGCCATGAACCTCCAAGCACCGTCAACTTGCCGATGCATTGGAAGCACCCGACCGCAGCCAACTCTGAGCCCATCCGAAAACTTCAATCCTCTGACCAGCCCCTCCGATACAGCTTCTCTGAGTGCCACCCTCCGCCGAGCGCTTCGGCCCCACCCTGGCCACCAAGGAACAAGCAAAGCTGAGGACTCCGGGCCTTCTCCTCCAGAGATTTCGGACCACACAGTAGCAGTAGCAGCGAAGCAGGCACTTCAGAAGTTTCTCCAGATGTTCCTCTGTGTTCGCACGTCCGTCTCCATCAAATCAGGATTGTGCACGGCACCCTACTTGACAAATAACAGACATCACCACCGGAGTGGCCGCTGTTAGCTGCGTCGCGCCGCCATCTTCTCCTCCTACCCGAATGATGACTAATCATATAAGTCGATCTTCATCAGTCAGCATCTCGTTAACCCAGACATGTGGTGATGAACTCCCCATTGATAGAGGGTTTTGAAGAACACAGCAAAAATATTCCCTGGTTTTTTCCAGCATGCCATACTCACTGCATACATCTCAGATTACCAGCATACCACATTCCCCAATGAAATTCCCTGAAATAAATCTACTCACTTTACATTTCAACCTGTCAATAGAAACTGATTTCACCATTTTGCAAAGTATATCAAATGCTCACCCGCTCAAAGAAATAACTTTGCAGAGATTAATTTTGAACTTATCTTGTTTGGGACACACTTCGGATCCCAGGCTCTGTAGCTCTGGACATGATGATATAGCTTGTCATGTTCTACACTATCTTGTTCTGACTACATGCCCCAGCATAATATGCACCCTTTATTAATTTCAGAGCATTTGCTGTGCATTTAAATTTGTGTTTGCTATGATCTGCTTTCTATTTGAATGCTCATCACTGTATTTGTGACATTCCCCGTGGGTGAATATGTTTTAAAGGTAATACTTAACCATCCGGCAGAAGACATGGAAGCCTGAAAGCTGGCTCAAGGACAGCTTTCAGCTCGCTATTCATAGACTATGAAATCGTTCCCTAGTTTGATAAATTGGACCTCAAAAATCTACCCCATAGGATTGCAGTGCACTTTCTCTGTAGCTGTTCTACTTTATTTTGCATTGTTACTGTTTAACCTTGTTGTAGCTTAATGCACAGTGCAATAATTTGATCTGTACACAAGACAAGCTTTTCACTGTATCTTGGTACATACAGCAATAATAAACCAATGCCAATAACTCCGGGAAGAGATTAGATCTGAAGCAAAGCCTCAGAGAAATGAATTTGAAAGCATTAAATAAAATTTTTGCTTTCTCTTCATTTTCTTCTCACATTTAAGTTCCTTCATAGCAAATGCCGTTTTATCAGCGGTTAGGATTGACCAATGGGGAGAGTGTTCGCTGGAAGCAAATGTGTTCTATCGGTTACACGTAGTCTTTCCAATTTTATGAATTGGTTTCATTTACTTCAGGGCACTGGAGAATTTATCAGTGGTTGTTTTTACCCTGATCTTTTCCTCTGCTCAGGACCTGCATAGCTGGTGAGGGATTGTGGTGATGAGGTGGGGGAATACTGGGGCCTTTTATTGTTAGAGAACTCGGTGAACGCGGGAAAGGTAAGAAGGTGAAGGCTACTGTGAGCATGGTTCAAGCTTGCTGGATCCCAAGGTCTTTCTTGCATGTTAATATTTGTACAAGCATGAAGTGTTGTATAACATTTTAATTTCATTGTGCCGACCCAAATGTAACATAGACAGAAAATACTTTCCCATGTTCTCTATGACACTTGGTCCAGTCAATAGAACACAGAACAACATAGCAGCAGAGGAAAAGGCTCTTCCATCCATGATATCAGCGCTCAATAGAATGCTGAAGTAAATTAACGCACACAAGATGCTGCAGGAACGCACCAGTCCAGGCAGCATCTGTGGAAAAAGAGAACAGTCAACGTTTCGGGCTGAGACCCTTCAGCAGGACTGGAAACAAAAAGATGAGGAATCAGAGAAAAAAGGTGGGAGGGGGGAGGGGAGGAGGAAACACAAGGTGATAGGTGAGACCGGGAGGGAGAAGGGGTGAAGTAAAGAGCTGGGAAGTCGATTGGTGAAAGAGATACAGGGCTGGAGAAGGGGGAATCTGAGAGGAGAGGACAGTAGGCCATGGAAGGAAGAAAAGGGTGAGGAGCACCAGAGGGAGGTGATGGGCAGGTAATGAGATAAGACGAGAGAGGGGAATGGGAATGGGGAATAGTGAATGGGGGGCATTACTATGTGCTTGAGCAATCAATGTTCATGCCATCAGGTTGGAAGCTACCCAGATGGAATATAAGGTGTTGCCCCTCCAACCTGAGTGTGGCTTCATCGTGACAGTAGAGGAGGCCGTGGACTGAAATGTCAGAACGGGAATGGGAAGTGAAATTAAAATGGATGGCCACCAGGAGATCCCACATTTCTGGCAGGTGGAGCGTAGCAGCTTGGCAAAGCAGTCTCCAGATCACTGAAATATAGGAGACCACACTGAGAGCAGTATATAACCCCAACAGACTCACAGGTGAAGTGTCGTCTCACCTGGAAGGACTGTTTGGAGCCCTGAATGGTAGTGATGGAGGAGTTGTAGGGGCAGGTGTAGCACTTGTTCTACTTGCAAGGGTATGTGCCGGGAGGGAGATCAGAGTGGGGAAGGACAAATGGACAAGGGATTCACGTAGAGATCTCTCAGTGGCCAACTATGCTCCATCCACGAGAAAAAGCAGGATCTCCCAGTGACCACCCATTTTTATTTCACTTCCCATTCCCACTCCAACATGTCAATCCATGGTCTCCTCTACTGTTGCGATGAGGCCACACTCAGGTTGGAGGAGCAACAATTTATATTCTGTCTGGGTAGCTTTCAACCTGAAGGCATGAGCATCAATTTCTTGAACTTCTGGTAATGTTTCCTCAAAACCCCCCCCCCCCACGACCCCTTCACCACTCTCCATTCCCCTTTCTCACCTTATCTCCTTAACAGGCTCATCAACTCCCTCTGGTGCTCCTCCCCTTTTACTTCCTTCCATGGCCTTCTGTCCTGTCCTATTAGATTCCCTGTTCTCCTGCCCTGTATCTCTTTCATCTATCAAATTCCCAGCTCTTTACTTCACCCCTCCCCCACTCCCTGTTTTACCTATCACCTTGTGTTTTTCCCTCCCTTCCCCCACCTTCTTACTCTGGCTCCTCTTCTTTTTTCCTCTCAGTCCCGATGAAGGGTCTTGACCCTCCGCTAGCCTGCAGCTCACCCTTGGGCAAGGTGTAGCACCTGCCTAGCCCCAATTAGGGTCGTGTGAAGCCATGGGAGCAAGCGGTGGATGGCCGTACAAGCAGCTGGTGCATATCACAAGTCTTGGTTATGTGCCCACTGACGCTAGGCAGACAAGTTCTGAAGAGTATTGATAATGGCTGATGTCATCCATCTTGTAAAGCGACCGCCCAGAAGAAGGCAACGGCAAGCTACTTCAGTAGAAAATATTGCCATGGTCATGGAAAATCCATGATCGCCTACATCATACGACATGGCACATAACCAGCGAATGATAAGGCATGGAAACTGGCATTAGCCACACTTATCTGCTCAGCAAATAACAGCTGATCTTCTACCCCCTTCCTCATTCTCATTCCATTATTCCTTGATTCTCAAAGATTCCAAGAATGCAGCATCTGTAGGAATGTTACTTCTCCTGGATCAAGAGAAGAGGGAGAGGATTGAGAAGTCCAAGCGGTCAAGATGCCTATGCCATTCCAAGCCCCTCCCTCCATGTTCCTCTCCAAATGCCTCCGAAATGTTGTAATTGTGCCTAACCTGACCACTTCCTCTGGCAGCTCATTCTGGTAATCACCACCTTCAGTATTAATTTTTATTTGCATAGTTTTTCTTCTTTTGCACATCAAATCCAAATCAGAATCAAAATCAGGTTTAATATCACCGGCATATGTTGTGAAATTTGTTAACTTTGTGGCAGCAGTCCAATGCAATACATGATAATAGAGAAACAGAAATGTGAATGACAGTAAGTATGTATATGTTAAGTAGGTAAATTAAATAAGTGCAACAAATGTAGTGAGGTGGAGTCTTTGCCTGTATATGTTTTTTTTTGTAATTTCTATTGTATTTCTTTTTACTTATGAATTTACTTCGAATTTTGAGTTTTTTTTAAATGCTTGCAAAAATGAATCTCAAGGTAGTATATGGTAATATGTACTGAATGTACATTTGGTAATAAAGTTATTTTGAACTTTTGAAGTTTGACGGTCTGCTTACAGGTCAGTGAGGATGGGAATGGATGAGTGCAATCCAATCAGTCTGGGCATTGCCAGCAGAGCTATCATGGCCAGTGCTATAGTTGGCAGTGACATGGTTTTCAGATAGGATGAGAAGGTATGGCTTACGGTAGTTTGCCTCCATCAACTAGAAATCATTGATACCCACATCTCAGAGAAAAGGTCATTGTCTTCATCCTGCCCAGAAAAGGCTAATCACAAATCACAGCTTTCAGTTCTTTGGCCTCCATAGACAAGCACAACCAGGTAGTTTTTGAAAATGGAGAGGGATTTTCCTGAACCACCCTTCCAGAGAATGAGCTTCAGTTCCTCACACTTACCCAGCTATTGAGTGGGACTAACTTTCATTAACTCTCCTTTATTCCTTCTGCTGTTTATCATGTGTTTATCTCCACTAGTTACTGGGATCTCTGAGGATGGGATTGGGATCTTCCTGTTCACTCTATTGCGGTGTTCCATTGGTCAGGTGAACCATGGATAAACTGTCTACATGATATGCAAGCCTAGGCAGTACAATATGGAGAGCAAGCTGCTGCCCATGTAGGAGGCTCCCCATCTCCGTGCAACTGATGAATGCAAGAGAACGGCAGAGACCAATGCAGTTTGACACCAGCAGCATCGCAGGAGTTGCAGGTCGCTGTTGAACTCACATAAGACTGCTTTAGGGACTCCAGCTCCAGATTATTCCTCATGGTTTTCTCCCAAAGCCTCTCCCGTGAATGGGTATAGCCACAAAGCTGCAGTGGTTTGAGATCAGCATTTTCCTTCTTCTAGATGAGCTGCCAGCCATGGCTGATGAGCCCTATCTGCCCCAAGTGACTGGTTTTAATGTGCCAGTAAACTCCTCCTCCCCCCCCCCCCGCCCCCGCCACCATACATTGCCCTTTCTCCTGTCAGTAGAAGTGGTTCCACCAGGCTTAGGAGCTAAATCAAATGTGAAGGCCAGAAGCCGGACTTGATTGTCAGAGGCTATTAGGGGCATCTCCTTTGGAAGTATTTAATTAATAGTGGGAGCTTATCTCCACTACCACCCATAGATATAACACCCTTAGAAACCCTGTTCACCCTATAACCTTAACACTAATTGAATCTCTTCTCAATATTTCTGTTCCAAAGAATTCAACGGTGGATCAATCAGTCTTTCCCCATAACTAAACCAATCCAGACTGAACTCCCCCTTATACACCTGTCACCTCTCTGGCTGCGACTCCATATTTGCTGTCACATGGTGATTAAAACACTATACTGGATATCTGAACACAGGAGAATCTTCAGCTGCTGGAAATCCAGAGCAACACACAGAAAATGCTGGATGAACTCAGTAGGCCAGGCAGGATCTATGGAAATGACTGATTAGTCAATGTTTTGGACTCAGAGCCTTCATCGGGACTGGAAACGACTGAGGAAGACGCCAGAATAAAAAAAGGCGAGAGGAGGGGAAGGATGTCTAGCTGGAAGGTGATGCCAGGTGGGTGGGAAAGGTAAAGGGCTTGAGAAGAAGGAATCTGACAGGAGAGGAGAGAGTACAGTAAGCACAATGGGAGAAAGAGAAGAAGGAGGGACACTGGGGGAGGTGATAGGCAGGTGAGGAAAGGGTAAGAGGTCAGAGAGGGGAATACAAGAAGAGAGAAGGGTGGGGGGGCGTTTCTGGAATGAATGAATGAATTAATTAATTATTGGAAGGAGAAATCAATCTTTATGCCATCATGTTGGAGGCTACTTAATATGAGGTGTTGCCCTACCAACCTGAGAGTGGCATTAGCTATACTGCCCCTCTGTTGGTGTTTTACCCACTTATCACAGCACCACACTACTTTCATAGTCAGTTCCTTAATCGATAACAAAAGGGCACAAGATGACATATGGAAAGATGAGATCAAAGGATTGCTAACTAATAACTTAACTCAATCAACAGTACTGTAGTTACTTCTGGGAATAACAACTGTTGGCTGCTACTTGAAATAATGTGAATTAATTTTATTAGCAGAGCGCTTTGAAGTTATCTGATGTGTGTCCCATGGGGAAATTGTGACAGAGGCACAAGCAAAATTCATGCCAGTAAACGAGTTTAATTAGTTAGTTTAATTAGGTGTCATTAGCTTAATTAGTTCAGCACAACATCGTGGGGTGAAGGGCTTGTTCCTGTGCTGTGTTCTATGAAATGCCCAGTTAAATTTACAAAATGGTTCAAAATAGAGTCATAGAGAAGTACAGCACAGAAAATGGCCCTTCGGCTCAGCTAGTCTATGCTGAAACCATTTAAACAGCCTACACCCATCGACCTGCACCAGGACCATAACCCTCCATACTCTTACCATCCGTGTACCTATCTAAACCTTCCTTAAACGTTGAAATCGAGCTTACATACACCACTTGTGTTGGCATCTCATTCCACACTCTCATGACCCTCTGACTGAAGTAGTTTCACCTCATGTTCACTTTAAACTTCCCACCTTTCAACCTTAACACATGACCTCCAGTTGTAGTCCCACTCAACCTCAGTGGAAAAAGCCTGCTTGTATTAACCCTATTTATACCCCTCATAATTTTGTATACCTCTATCAAATCTCCTCTCAATCTTCTACATCCTAAAGAATACAGTCCTAACTTATACAATCTTTCCTTATAACTCAGGTCCCTCAGACCTTGTAACATACATCTATTTTTTTTGTCTTTGTAAATAATTTGAAAAACTTGTTCTCACACATCACACCAGGAAAAGTGGCTCATTAGTCACTGAGCACAAAACTAACCAGCCCGTAGAGTTGAATTTCTGGCCTATTTTAGATGATGCCACATTAATAAGCACCACTTTGGCAATTTAGCAAGAGAGATGCGCAATTGTACAGACTTAAATCTGTCAGATAAGGGTAGAATTCTGGTCACTCCTTTATAGGAAGAATGTGGATGCTTCAGAAAAGGTGCAGAAGGAGTTTCCCAAGATACTGCCTGGATTAGAGGGTGTAAACTACAAGTAGAGGCTGGACAAACTTGGGTTGTTTTTTTGTTTTCTGGAGTGCCAAAGTCTGAGTTTACTCAATAATGAGAGTCAAATAGATTGGGGAATCTTTTTCTCTGGGTAGAAATGTCACGCACCAAAGTACATGCATTTAAGGTGAGAAGGGGAAAGTTTCAAGGAAACGTGCACAGCAAGATTTTTTACAGAGAATGGTCCGTGCCTGGAACAAACTGCCAGGGGTGATAGTGAAAGCAGATAAGATAGTGGCATTTAAAAGGCTGTTAGATAGACACATAAATGTGCAGGTAATGATGGGATATGGATCAGTAAGGGCTGATTTAATTATGCATCATGTTTGGTACAGACACCATGGGCCAAAGGGTCTGTACTTGTGCTGGAAGCTTCTAAATTGGAGAGTGGCCTTGAGCTGATTCTATTCTGAGAGCTGTCAGATACAAATACGAATGCAAACAAAAATAACTTGCATTTAAATAGCACCTTCAACCCAGTAAAATACCTTAGGCAGGTTCATACTGAAACAAAATCTGCCAGCCAGAAGGTCAAGCTTCGGAAATGAGAAGAAAAAAATTGAGAGGGGGAGAGGGAGAGGGTGAGAGATAGAAAGTTAGAGATAGAGAGATGGATTGAGAGAGAGACAGACAGTGTGTGTGTGTGTGAGAGAGGGAGAGAGAGAGAGAGAGAGAGAGAGAGAGAGAAATAGAGAGAGAGAGAAACAAAGAGAAACAGAGGGAAATGAAGCCAGAGAGAGAGAGAGGGGAAGAGAGATAACAAGAAATAAACAGAAAGAGAGTGAGAGAGAGAATGAAAGTGCAAGGAAGGGTATGACACACCAAGCAATACAGGGAATAAGAGAATGAGACGGCAAGAGAGGATGATAGAGAAAGAGAGAGAGTAAGAGACAGAGTGTGAGAGAGGGGATGGGAAAAGGTATAGGGCAGCAAGGTAGTGTAGTGGCTAACACAATACTTAACACTGCAGGAGACCTGGGTTTAATTCTTGATGCTGCCTGTCAGGAGCTTGTACATTCTCCCCGTGACTGTGTGGGTTTTCTCCAGGTGCCCTGGTTTCCTCCCACAGTCCAAAGACGTACCAGTTGATAGGTTAATTGGTCATTGTAAATTGTCCTGGCGATTAGGTTAGGATTAAATCGGAGGTTGCTAGGCAACGTGGATTGAAGGGCCGGAAGAACCTATTCCACACGGTATCACAATAAATAAAAAAATAAACAATAAGTTCCAGAGTTTAAGGCATTGACCCACCATGTGGAGTAGTCAAGGAGTCAAGGGTCTGCAAGGAACCAGAATGGGAGAAGCTCAGAGGCTCTGAGGGTTGAAGGGCTGGTGGTGACAGAAATGAGGAACATTTTATTTTCCCCTGCTGTCATTTGCCACATACTGAGCAACACCAAAGTTTACCAGGGCTCCCTGTAGGAGAACAAGCGTGCATCTGTTGAGATCAATGATGTAAATCTGTGGGTGGCATTCACTGTGAAATCTCTCGGCTGTGTTCAGGCAGACCAGCAAGTGCCTCGTTCTTTATTCTTTAACTTATTTTCTGAGGCAGCTCAGCAGGCTTAAGTGCAAAATTAATTGAGTCTGGCCTCAGGCTAATAATTCTGAGTGGAATTCTAATGAATATTAATAAATCTTGAGGATTTATGGCACCTTGCTGATGAGATTTCTTCAGTTTTGCTTCTTTTTTTGTGAACTGGAAGCTTGTTGAGAGAATACAATCACTTTAATGGGCTCTCTCTTTTTTATCTCACCCTCCCTTTTTTACCTTTCCCTGGGTGACCAACCTCATTCCCTAGTTTCTGCTAAAATGCCCTTTTCCCTCAGATTCATTTTTCATTTTCCACATTTTCCCTTCTTCTGGTTCAAAGTTCGAAGTTCAAGGTAAATATATTATCAGAGTACATATGGGCCACATATACTACCCTGAGACTTATTTTCTTGCAGGCATTTATCGTAGAACAAAGAAATAGGATAGAATCAATGAAAAATGGCACACAAAGACTGACAAGCAACCAGTGTGCAAATGAAGGAACATTGTGCAAATACAAAATTAATAAACAAATAATAATAGTAATAACCAAATAAGTAAGTAAATAATACTGAGAACATGAGTTGTAGAGTCCTTGAAAGTGAGTCCATAGGTTGAGGAGAACGTGGTGGAGTCCTAAACCCATCTCTGCATACACAGATTTTTACTCTCTCTGGCTTAATTAGATCCTATTTTGCCCACACCACTCCTCTTTCCCCTTCTGCCACCTCTATCAAGTCCTAATTGGGGATGCCTGTGCATCAAAAGACATGCAAGTAAAGCAAAACATTCCTCCACTGCCTGAGAAACCAGACTTTCAGTCTGTTCCATTGGGGCTTGGGGGCCAGCCAACTGTTGTTGTCTAGGACCCGGGGATGAAATTTAGGTCATGATACCTTTGCAGTCCTCTCCTGAGATTTGTGTGTTCACCCAAACTAGCCTCTCGTTTCTCTTCAGTTTCTTCTATGGTTGCTGCTTCCAACAACATTGCTGATTCTCATTCCAAAAGTAAGATACCGCTGATGCTAAAAACCTGAAAAGAAAGTTTAAAAGCAGAGGAATGGCTGGGTAACAACTATAGAGAGGAAACAGGTGAATTAAATGTTGATGAACAATTGGGTTTGGAGGAAGGTTATCTAAGACCTGAAGCCTGTATTTCTCTCTCCACAGATGCTGCCTGACCTGTTGTGTATTTCCACCATGTTATAGCATGGAAATAACTGATCATTATCACAATGCCCCCAGGACTTGTTAGTGTGCTGCCATCAGAACTGTCACCTTTTCAGAGTATGCACTTGCCGTAAAGAACTTCAGATATTTTGAGATCATCTATGTCTCCAATAAGTTGTAAGATATTTCTTGCTTTTTTTTTGTACAGGTTATGAGCTATTAGATTCCCTCTGCCATTCTGTTTTCTTCTTTAAGAAACTTCATAAATGCCATCACTTAATCATTCCTATCGACAGCTTTTCCTTTGTCCTAATGTCTGATTCCAGTGATGCTCAGAGGACGGTGAGAATGTGGAATGAGCTGCAAGCAGATGTGGTGGATGCAATTTCAACATTTAAGAGAAAATTAGATAGGTACATGCATGGAGGGGTATGGAGTGCTATGTTCTGGGTGCAGATTGATAGGACTAAGCAGATTAATATTTTGGCAAGGACTAGATGGGAAAAAGGATCTGATTGTGTGCTACAGTGTTCTGTAACTGTATATGACTCTATTGCAAATTTGTATATCTCAGAGTTGTATCCTGCATACATACTTTGATAATAAATGTACCTTGAACCTTGAACTTTGAACCCTTGAGATTTCATTTACCACACGTACATCAGAACATACAGTGAAATGCAACCAACTTGGTGAGTCACCTTGGGAATATTTTACCCTGTTACTAGTACTATATGAAGACAAGTTATTGATGTCCCCATCACCAACTTCATTAAAATGAGTGTGTTGTATGCGAATTGCAGCTACCAGGAGAAGTGCCAGATTAAAATTGTTGGGTTGCTCCTGCTTTAAAGAGCTTGACTCACATGGATATAATTTGTTTCATGGTTTTCATTCTGTTTGCAGTTCAATAGAAGATTGACTGCCACAAATACTATGCTTACTAGATAATCTCAGCCATGATCTTATGTAAACCTCAATAATAGAATTCAAGAACCATAAATTGTTGCAATAGATTTGACACATATGACACCATAATAATAAAGCAGTACAAAACTGGGTTGATATTTTAAACCCACTCACATCAAAGGAATGATTCTACTGACCGGAAGCTGTTCCACTATTGAAGGTTTGAATGACATGATATATTTTGTAACCTGCGGATATTACTACTTTTAATAAAAATTCACTTCCTGTCATTTGTGGTGGAGCATTTTAAAACTCACTAGATTCCTTTCCCACCAGCAATTAAGAGGGCACTTAAATATATAGAAGGTAGTCTGTGATTGAAGAATTGATCTTTGAAGAAAAACAAAACTTTAAAAAAATTTTGACTGCATAAGCTGAGATCTTTAATCTTCTCAAAGAATTTTCCCTAAGCTAAAATCAATTCATCATTGGGGACTTCGCTGGTGTTACATATTCTGCAAAATATTAATTTTCCTATTCCTACACTCTTATAAAATGGGCCTTTCTTTTCTGTCCAAAAGTAGATACACCCCAATCCTAGGTTTTCCCATGTGTATCATTTTTGGAAATAAATAATAACATCGGAATAGACAGCAGTGGAAAGATAAATGGCTATCTTGCAAAATACAATGATCAAACTGTGCCTTGTGCATCTACGCGGAAAATGCAAGAACCTTCTGAAATATAATAGATGCAACAACAATAGTAAAGCAAGTGGAAATCTAGGCTTCAGATGAAGTGTTGGATTCAGGTCTTCCTTAGATTCATTTCTAGTGGGCTGAGTCAGAATCATATTCAATGAAGATCAAGATGAGAGTTAGGTGATTATTTTTCCTCAACTAGGGCTGTCAGTATTTTATATCTACTACTTTCGTGCCTATTGAGCAGAAATAATTACTTCAAGTAAAAGTACTATTATTTTTAATTGAACAAATAGCAAATATTGAAGAAGAGAAGATTGGTCCCATTGAAATTTTGGTCCCTTACACAGGTCCATTGCATTAAGCAAGTCAAAGTCAAAGTAAATTTGGATAGGTCAAAACCAACTCTATAATCAAGACTTCATTGGATCTCTGAAGGGCAGAGGAAACATGGGAGATCAAAGACAACTTGGCCCCATACCATAGAGGCAGAAATAAGGACCCTGAACCGCACCTGGGGCGCAATAGAGAAGATGGCCTAGGACAGACAGAGATGGAGGATCTTCATTGTCACCCTAAACGCCTGTGGTTTAACAGGCAGTAACTAACTTACACAGGCCTATTGCATTAAGTAAGTCAAAGTCAAAGTAAATTTAGTATCAAAGTACATACATGTCACATATACGACTTTGAAGTTCATTTTCTTGCAAGCATTTACAGGAAAATAAAGAAATGCAATAGAAGTTATGAAAAACTATACATTAACAAAGACTGACAAACAAGCAGTGTATAAATCATCAGTGTGCAAATTATAAAAACATACATACATAAGCAATGCCAAGAACATGAGTTATAGAGACTTGGAAAGTGTGTCTAAAGGTTGTGGAATATGTTCAGAGATGAGGAGAGTGATGCTATCCATGCCAGTTTAGAAGCCTGATAAGTGAAGGGTATTAACTATTCCTAAACCTGGTGGTATGGGAGGTAAGGCTCCTGTTCCTCCTTCCTGATGGCAGCAGCAAGAAGAGAGTATGGCTTGGATAGTGGAGTTGTTCGTGATTAAAACTGCTCTCTTCTGGCAGTGCTCCTTGTAAGTATGCTTAATGGTGGGGAGGGCTTTTCCTGTAATGGACTGGGCTGTATCCATCACCTTTTGTACACATTTCCATGCTCGGACTCTTTTGATGTCCTTGTGATTTGGTGTTTTGTATTCTGTGTTTTTTGCTTGTTTTTGTTTTTTTTTGCTGTTTGTGTGATTTGTTCTTTTTTTTGCATGTTAGGGGTTTCGATGTTTTTTTTTCTTTAAACGGGTTCCAGGGTGGGTTTTTTTATGTTTTGTGGCTGTCTGTGGGAAGATGAATCTTAGGATTGTATTTTGCATACATACTTTGATAATAAATGTACTTTGAATTTTTGAATCCTGGGTATTGGTGCTTCCATACCAGGTCGTATTCTAAGCTGTAATATTGCCAAGAAGGCATACACTGTAAAGAAACATGCCAGGGATGAAGGGTAGTGCAGAGGACTGCAACAGTCTCCATTGGAGGTTCTCTCATTTCTTCTTGATATTTGCAGTAGAATGAAGCAAAATGTTTATTTTCCACACAACCTCACAGATTACATGCAACACACATCAAAGTTGCTGGTGAACGCAACAGGCCAGGCAGCATCTCTAGGAAGAGGTACAGTCGACGTTTTGGGCCGAGACCCTTGTTATTCTCTTCTTGTGAGGGTGCTGGCCATTTTCCAGAAGTGGTCTGTCACTCTTATAGATTGTTGAGACATGGCCATTCCTCCTCTGTTAGTTCATTGCCCACTTGTATCTTAACAGTTCCATTCCATTGTATAGCCCAGAGTCAGACCAATCCCCGTCCATATCCCATGCCTATACCCTGCTTGTTCCTTGCCCACAAACAGGCAGCTCCCTGTACATCTTCCCATTATTCCTTCCAGTATTCCACTCTACTATATCCGTTGGCTGTCCATACCCAGTCCATAGCTTAGCTCTTCCCTTTCAACAGTCTGTAGATAGAACATAATACACAACAGCACAGTACAGGCCCACGGCCCATGATGTTGTGCCAACCTTTTAACCTACTCTAAGATCAATCTAACCCTTCACTTCTACACAGCCCTCCATTTTTCCATCATCCATGTGTCTATATAAGTGTTTCTTAAATGTCCCTAATGTATCTGCCTCAACACCACCCCTGGCAGGGTGTTCCACACACACACCACTCTCTTTGTAAAAAACCTACCACTGACATCCCCTCTATACTTTCCTAGAATCACCTTAAAGCTATGCCCCCTCATGTTAGCCATTTCTGCCCTGGGAAAAAGACTCTGGCTGTTCTCTCTATCTTTGTTCTTGTCATCTTGTATTACTCAATCAAGTCTCCTCTGTAGTGTTAGGGGAAATGAATTCTGAGCGAGGGGATTAAAACCCCTTCAATAATCACTTCTCAGTTTAGACTTGTGAAGTTTTAATTCTCTGCCCCCTAGTGTTTTTGAACTTCTGTTGTACGTTTTAAAATTATACACACAATGCTCTGTTCCAACATACACTGTCATGAGTGATAACTTGACTTGGCTGGTGATCTGAGTTACCTCCTCCCATTGAGATAATAATGGACTGCTTTAGATTTTCTTGGCATGACCATTCAGAGAGAGTGAAATGCTTCTGCTGTGAAAGCTTCGCCACAACAAAAGTTTTTAATAAAGAAGTCACAGGATTGAACTAAGCTGATTGACATTTTGATGAAACCAAAAAAAAAGTCTTTAGATCAGCAGACGTGGCCGGATATAAAATGAGAGAACTTGAAACATTCCCTGCTAATTCTGCAGCACAATCTGGTATGAGAGTAACCATACATCAGTATGTTAAAAAGAGATTAGTCTCCATATGTTCATTCATACGTTCGTTTAGTGCAGTGTTGTACGGCCTGGGTGATCCTGGTCTCACGACCATGTTTGTATTTGGCAATTGTTTTTACAGAAGTGGTTTGCCATTGTTTTCTTCTGGGCAGTGTCTTTAAAAGACAGGTGACCCCAGCCGTTATCAATATTCTTCAGAGATTGTCTGTCTGGCATCGGTGGTCACACAACCAGGACTTGTGATACGCACCAGCTGCTCATAAAACCATCCACCATCTGCTCCTATGGCTTCACATGACCCTGATCGGGGGGACTAAGCAGGTACTACAGCTTTTCCAAGGGTGATCTGCGGGCTCGTGGAGGGAAAGAGTGCCTTATGCCCAATCTTTCCTCTAATTTGTAATGATCAGTAGGGGCTAAAATCTTATACTGTGTAATTCTTTTGCCCAATGACAACATGTGTGCACTGATTTTTTACGTGGAAGTAAACCTGAAGCTATTCTAAAGATAATAAACTACCAAGTCCAGTTTGTTGTCATTGTTTTAAATAAAATAAAATGACTGTCAATAATAACTTTGACCTCCTCTGGGTTTGATCATTTTCACTTTTGATCATCTGCACTCTCACAAAACGTACATAGATTTCTGTAACGAGTAATGAAGGATTTTCTCACCAGAGCTTTTGCACACTGTCCGTATGTCATTTGCTTACTAAATGATGCTTTAAAAAGTCAAGTTTCCAAGTATCACCTCCACATCTTCCCATTTGCAAATTCTCCAGCAACTTTTCCATTGCATCAATACACGCAGGTAACACCAGTTTCTGTATTGTGCATAAATGTTTCTCATAGCTGCATGTTCCTGACCTCATGACCTTTTGGTGTAGCACTTTCTACTGTTTCATTAAGCTAATCCACTTTAAATGAACTAGAGGTTCTTTTGTGCTTCACCCACTTCAGTTTTTATTTGGAATTCGACATCGTGAATCAACAATTTCTTCAATAAAAACAGTATAAATAAGCCAGTTCTAAAATCTGCAGACAAATCATTGCAAGCTCCACGTTGTCAACACCGCCTGTATCAGAAACCAGAAAAGGAACTGTGATTGTGTACGATCGTGAAATATACTTAACATGTCAATGAGGTAGAGGGTGACAACCTTTTGTGTGCAGTTCAAACTTCTTTGTGCATGCGCACCTTAGAGAGAACTTCGGTTACGCTTCCTTTGGTAGAGATGTATCTCCACCCCTGCCACCCCTCACATGTACCTTCATGCAAGTGAACTGAATGTATTCTTTAAAAGATGTCTCAAGTCCTTCTGCACAGTGGATAAATTTGTTAATCAGAATCAGAATCCGGTTCAATATCACTGACGTATGTTGTGAAATTTGTTGTTTTGCGGCAGCAGTACATTGCAATACATAATAATAAAAATCTGTGAACTACAGTAAATATATATACTGTATAGACTCCCTAAGAAGCTCAGAAACCTCGGCCTTTACCCTGCATTATGTAACCGGTTCCTGGACTTCCTGCCAAATTGTCAGCAGGTAGTAAGGGTGGGCTCCCTCACCTCTGATCCTCAACACAGGTGTTTCTTGGGGACCCCCTAAGCCCCCTCCTTTATTCTCTGTACACCCATGACTGCGTCGCCACCCACAGCTCCAATCTGCTAATTAAATTTGCTGACGACACTACACTGATTGGCCTAATCTTAAATAATAACGAGGCAGCCTACAGAGAAGAAGTCATCACCCTGATACAGCGGTGTCAAGAAAGCAACCTGTCCCTCAATGTTGCAACAACAAAGGAGCTGGTTGTGGACTACAGGAGGAATGGAGACAGGCTAACCCCTATTGACATCAATGGATCTGAGGCTGAGAGGGTGAACAGCACAACAGCGCCTCTCTCACCTCAGACAGTTGAAGAAATTTGGTATGGGCCCTCAAGTCCAAAGAACTTCCTACAGGGGCATAATTGAGAGCATCCTGACTGGCTGCATCACAGCCTGGTATGGGAACTGTACTTCCCTCAATCGCAGGACTCTGCAGAGAGTGGTGCGGACAGCCCAGAGAACTTCCAACTATTCAGGGCATTTAGAAATACAGGTGTGTAAAAAGGGCCTGAAGGATTATTGGGGACCCAAGTCACCCCAACCCCAAACTCTTCCAGCTGCTACCATCTGGGAAACAGTACTGCAGCATAAACACCAGGATCAATAGGCTCCAGAACAGCTGCTTCCATCAGGCCATCAGACTGCTTAACTCATGCTGACTCAACTGGATTTCTATGTTCTATTGACTATCCTGTTGTACATGCTATTTATTACAAATTACTATAAATTGCACATTACACATTCAGACGGAGATGTAATATAAAGATTTACACTGTTCTTGTATATGAAGGATGTAAGTAATAAAATCAATTCATATATTTCTTCAGTCCTGAAGAAGGGTCTTGACCAGATCTGACCTGCTGAGTTCCTCCAGCATTTTGTGTGCGTTGCTTTATATATTAAATAGTTAACTTAAATAAGTATTGCAAAAAAAGTAGTGAGGTAGTGTTCATGGGTTCAATGTCCATTCACAAATCTGATGGCAGAGGAGAAGAAGTTGTTCCTGAATCATTGAGCATGTGTCTTCAGGCTCCTGTACCTCCTCCCTGATGGTAACAATGAGAAGAGGGTGTGATCTGGGTGATGGGGGTCTTACGGATCTGTACAATTCTGCTGATATAACTGACTTTTATTGGCTCTTTCTTGATGTCAACAGTGTCGCTGAAAGTCTACTACACTTGGAAATGATGCTGGAGAGGTGTAACAATGGAGTGTTATTCATTGCTCTGGTCACAATCTCCTCCCTGCTACAAACTTCAATTTCACTTTAGGGACAAGGACTCAGGACCAAACAAACAGGCGTAACAAGAACTTTGTTCTGAGAATCTGCTGCCTGGTTAGTCTAGGCGGGGGCTGAGTCCAGAGGGTCAGAATGTTTGGTGCCTGTGTTGGGTTTTGGGGTACTGACTTTCGGAGGTGAATCCAGGTTTTGTTTTTTGGTTCAAAAGCAACATGGGCTTGGGAATACGTAAAGGTAAGTATGTAAAACACCTGACATTCCATACCGTGCAAAGGCCTTAGACACATATATATAGCTCGGGTGTCTAAGACCTTTGCACAGTCCTGTAGTAATTTTATGTATTGCACTGTACTGCTGCCGTAAAAAAACAAATTTCATGACATATGTGAGTGATGGTAAATCTGATTCTGATATGGGTCTCTATTGTGGACTGAGAGTGGGAAGGGGGCAGGGAGAGGGGAATCATGGTTGGGAAAAGGGGAAAGGAGGGGGGAGGGAGCAGGAAGCACCAGAGAGACATTCTGTAATGATCAATAAACCAATTGTTTGTAATCAAATTACCTTGCCTGGTGTCTCAAGGCTGGGTGTGTCTGCACCCATGCCACCCCTTGCTCATGGCACCCTTCTCTGCTACCATTACCAACATCCTTTGCTCCCACCAGATTTACAAACTTGCTCTCTGCTCCACACTGACAAATACAGTACTGTGCAAATGTCTTGTGCACCTTAGCAATATAGATGTGTCTAAAACTTTTGCACAGTACTGTAGGTTACATCATTGTGTTCAGAGATTCAGTGTGGTCTAAGTCACAGAGTTGCAGCACACAGAAATCAGCCCTTTGGCTCACCAGGATGAGTGGGAAGCCAGAGGATTGGGAGACTTTTAAGGAGCAACAGAAGATAACTAAAAAGGCAATACGAGGGGAAAAGATGAGGTACGAAGGTAAGTTAGCCAAGAATATAAAGGAGGATAGTAAAAGCTTCTTTAGGTATGTGAAGAGGAAAAAATTAGTTAAGACCAAAGTTCGCTGGATTTTTTTTTGTTTTTGGCACCATTCTTTGTAAACTCCAGAGTCTGTTGTGCGTAAACAGCAGTTTCTGAGATACTCAAATCACCCTGGGCGGCACCTAATTAATAAGCTTGTTTATTTCGGCTTTTTTCTTAAAGATGTGCCGGACGCGCTCCGATGCGCTCCGGCTAGCACTGCACCACTGGACAGTATTAACATCAGGCACTCTGTTATGGGTCCAGATCATAGATGCAATCTCAAGGACGGCACATAGTCTATACTTTCTCAGGAAGTTATGAAAACCTGGTTTGTCAGCAAACACTCTACCTCCTACAGATGTACTGTTGGAAATATTCTGACTGGTTGCCTCATGATTTGCCATGGCAGCTTGAACATTCAGAAACATAAGAAGCTGCAGAGTATTGAAACTCAGCCCCATAATTCAAGGCCACAACTCTCCTCACCATCGCTCAGATCTACAAGAGGTGCCACCTCAAAAGTGCAAGACCCACTATCAATGATCTTCACCATTTCACCTTCTTGCTCTACCATTGGACAGGAACACCAAAGATGTCTGGATCTGTAACACCATCATCCTGGACCTCAAGGCCATGCAAATTCCTCTCAATTGTTTTAATTGAGTTAAAGTTAACAATGAAGATTGGGTTCCAAAGTCGTTTTACAAATACTGTGATAATGGGCTATTCTATCCCTCATTTACAATGGATAGAATGGTCCCCTGTGAGTTGCACACCATTAACTGAAGAACGTGATAATACAATTAATTTGTTTCTTAAAACCGTACTGGCACTGATAATGCAGTTATTGTGGACTGGGATTTCTTTTACCGGAACAAATGCTCTTATCTTTGTTTATCCACGGTCAGCCTCATTTAAGGAACTAATCTTCATTTACATTGGTGATCCAAGCTCTCCAGTGAAGTATTCGTGAGACTGAATCGGCAGCTGTTTTAACCATGGCCCATTAGCAAAAACCCAGCGAACTGCAGCAGCACATTGTGTATTTTTAATCCCGACTGTTTTTTTTCCCCTGAAGCGATGGATTACCTCCAGGGAATGCAACACGCTTACTGAGCTGAGATCACTGCATTAACCCGGTCACCGCCCAATTTCCATTTGTCATTCTTTTTTTAATAGGTACTTTTTTTTATTCTTAATGTCCCCAGCTGGGAAATGTTTATGCATGGGGAAATGAATGACTGTGGATTTGGTGCAAGGCATGCAATCGGAGAGCCCTGCAGAGACACAGCAAGCCTCCATGTTCCTGGGGTAAACAGAATAAATAAAATAAAGTCTTACAACTAACCCAAACCTTCAGGTGACATCTGCTTGAGTAGGATGAATCTGAAAATGATTTCTTGCATCTCTGATTTTAAAGATTTTTAAAGAAAGGTTTTTAGAACATTTAAAGATTCTAAGAGATGATTTTAAAGATTTAAAGGTAAGCTTTATTTGTCATACGCACATCAAAACATACAGTGCAATGCATTGTTTGTGTCAACGACCAAGACAGTCTGAGATTGTGCTGGAGGCAGCCCGCAAGTGTTGCCATGCTCCTGGTGCCAACACTGTGTGCCCAGAACTTATTAACCCTAGCTCGAACGTCTTTGGAATGTGGGAGGAAACCGCAGCACACAGAGCAGCCATGAGAAGAATGTACAGACTCCTTTGTCTGAACTTCATTGTGGTATTTTTGATAGGTTTCCCCACAGCCATCTGTCTGGAGATTAGGATGTGAATATCAGCAGCAAAAGGGTATAAAACGAGGAAAAGAGGGGCTTGCCGGATAATGTCCTGTGATCAATTCCCACCACCGTCTATAAGAAGCTTGCACATTCTCACCGTGACTGCGTGGCTTTCTTACCAGTGTTCCAGTTTCCTCCCACATTCCAAAGGCATAGAGGTTAGGGTTAGCAAACTGTCGCCATGCTATGTTGGCACCAGAAGTGTTGGCTGCCTCGGACTGTGTTGGTTCTTAACCCAAATGATTCATTTCACTATATGTTTCGATGTTTTGATATGGATGTGAGAAATTAAGTTAATCTCCAATCTTTAACACTGAACTTCTTCTTGTGTTTCAGCCCAACGAAGCTCCTCTCTGGCCCATCTAAACCTTAGTCAATCCTCTTATTTGGTTTGAAAATATTAGAAATATTGAGAACACACAATGAACTTTAAATTGCGTCTTTGTGTTAGTGTAGTGTCACTCTTGCTTCAAATGGTTCCGTTTATTATCAGAGAATGTATACAGTATACAGCCTAAAATTCTTACTCTTTGCAGGCATCCACAAGAAACAGGTGAACCCCAAAAGACTGAATGACAGAAAAACATTAGAACCCCAAGGACCGCTCTCCCCCTCCCCGCATAAACAGCAGCAAAGCACCAACCTCTCTCCCCCACCACCCATTTCAGCAAAAAAGCGTCAACACCCACCAAGCAACAGCAAAGCACCCAAAAAGAGACCGTGATCTGCAGTTAACAAAAACTATTGTTTACTTGACAGTTCGACATGCCACAGGCTCTCCCTTTCTCCCTAATAGGGGACAGAGAGATGTCACCCATTTCACAATGAAACGGGAGAATAACAGTTGCTGTTATGGTATTACAGTCTGCCGCGCTGGTTTTTTATTCCGAGATTCTCTGATCCTTGAGTTCTGAGCTCCCGATCGTCCACTAAAATAACAAATGGAAAATCCATGAATGTGATGGTTCCGTGTCGTGTTTTCTGCACTTAGGTTTTAAGCCACTGTATGTGAAAGATTTACCAGGATGTTGCCTGGATTGTTGATGAAGCTGAGTGACTCCAGTTCATGAGGTAACCCAGAACACGGCAGAGTTATTTAAACAATGCACTAGGAATACCGTCAAGGGAGAAATATTAAGACTAAGGAAAACTTCTAGCCTCTGTGATGAACAGTTGCTGAATACTTTGAATTTATTGGCAACACTATCATGAGATTATGGAAATGAATTAGGTTCATACTTCTCTATCGAGGCTCCGATTTTATTATAAAGTATTTGACAAATCTTTTGCTCACAAGTCACAGAACATAATGAATTGAATGACAGGAAAAGGATTGGGCCTGTTCAGCTATTCAATTAGATCATGGCTCACCTCTGCTTTAACTTCACTTAACAACTTTGTTCTGTATCTCCTAATTCCCTTGCCCAACAAAAATCCTTAGATTTCTACATGTTTTGACATTTTAATTCACGTCCAGCTTCGACAATTTTCTGGAGAGGAGTTTTGCTGAATTCTCGTCAAAAGCATTATTGAATGTATAAGACAAGATATCCAGTCTAATGCTGACTAAGGGGTGCTGAGATGAAATTAAATCACGAAAAGTGCAAAGTGAAGACATTTGGGAAGCTGAATGGGGGTAGGGTATATACTGTAAATGGTAAGGCACTACAAAATGTTCTGGGGTCCAAGTCCCTAGTTCCCTTAAAGTGGCATCAGGGTTGATGAGATAGTGCAGAAAGCATTCAGCATGCTTACCTTCAAAGGTTGGGGTATAGAAGAATAGGGTTGGGATGTTTACACTCTGTGGCCAGTTTATGAGGTACCTCCTTTATCAGTTGCAGCCCATCCAATTTAAGGTTCATTGTGTTGTATGTTCAAAGATGCTCTTCTGCACACTACTGTTGTAACGTATGGCTATGTGAGCGACTGTCACCTCCCTGTCAGATTAAACCAGTCTGACCATTCTCCTCTGACCAATCTCATTAACAAGGCATTTTTGCCCACAGAACTGCCGCTCACTCAATGTTCTTTTTTTCCTTTTTGCACCATTCTCTGTAAACCCTAGAGACTGCTGTGTGTGAAATTCCCAGGAGATCAGCAGTTTCTGAGATACTCTAAACAATAGATCCAGCACCAACAATCATCCTAGTCAAAGTTACTTGGATCACACATCTTCTCCATTCTTGAACAACAACTGAACCTCGTGACCATGTTGGCACGCTCTTATGCATTGAGTTGCTACCACGTAATTGGCTGATTAGATATTTGCATTAATGAGCAGGTGTACAGGTGTAGCCAATAAAGTCTCTACTGAATGTATTTTCCAACTTAACAAACCACTGGTTAGCCTGTACTTAGAGTACTGTTTCCAGTTCCGGTCATCGTATTATAGGATATGATTGCACTGGAGAGAGCGCAGAGAAGATTTACCAGGGGATGTTGCCTGGATTGGAGGTCTTTTGCTAAGGCAAGAGAACGGAAAGTGTGGCTTTCTTTCCCCTGGAGCAAAGGAGGCAAAGGACCTGACAATAGGTGCAGGAGTAGGCCATTCGGCCCTTCGAGCCAGCACCGCCATTCACTGTGATCTTGGCTGATCATCCACAATCAGCACCCTGTTCCTGCCTTCTCCCCATATCCCTTGACTCCGCTATCTTTAAGAGCTCTATCTAACTCTTGCTTGAAAGAATCTAGAGAATTGGCCTCCACTGCCTTCTGAGGCAGAGCATTTCACAGATCCACAACCCTCTGTGTGAAAAAGTTTTTCCTCAACTCCGTTCGAAATGGTCTACCCCTTATTCTTAAACTGTGGCCTCTGGTTCTGCACCCCCCCCCCCCAACATCGGGAACAAGTTTCCTGCCTCTAGCATGTCTAATCCTTTAATAATCTTAAATGTTTCAATCAGATCCCCTCTCGTCCTTCTAAATTCCAGTGTATACAAGCCGAGTCACTCCAATCTTTCAACATATGACATTCCTGCCATCCCGGGAATTAACCCAGTGAACCTATGCTGCACTCCCTCTATAGCAAGAATGTCCTTCCTCAAATTTGGAGACCAAAACTGTACACAATACTCCAGGTGGGGACTCACCAGGGCCCTGTACAACTGCAGAAGGACCTCTTTGCTCCTATACTCAACTCCTCTTGTTATGAAGGCCAGCATGCCATTAGCTTTCTTCACTGCCTGCTGTACCTGTATGCTTACTTTCAGTGACTGATGAACAAGGACACCCAGATCTCGTTGTACTTCCCCTTTTCCGAACTTGACACCATTCAGATAATAATCTGACTTCCTGTTCTTGCCACCAAAATGGATAACCTCACTTTTATCCACATTAAACTGCATCTGCCATGCATCTGCCCACTCACCCAACCTGTCCAAGTCACCCTGCAGTTTCATAACATTCTCCACATATTTCACACTGTCACCCAGCCTTGTGTCATCTGTAAATTTGCTAATGTTACTTTTAATCCCTTCATCTAAATCATTAATGTATATTGTAAATAGCTGCGGTCCCAGCACCGAGTCTTGCAGTACCCCACTAGTCACTGCCTGCCATTCTGAAAAGGTACAGAACAGCCACTCGCTGGATGCTTTTTTGTTTTTGGCACCATTCTTCGTAAACTCCAGAGTCTGTTGTGCGTAAAGGCCCCAGGAGATCAGCAGTTTCTGAGATACTCAAATCACCCTGGGTGGCACCTAATTAATTAGCTTGTTTATTTTGGCTTTTTTCTTAAAGATGTGCCGGACGCGCTCCAGTGCGCTCCGACTAGCACTGCACCACTGATACTATCCAAAAAAAAAAAGGAGGTGTCTACCATCCAAAAATGTGCTTCCTTTTGCAGGAATCTATTTTATTGGTATTCAGAACCAATCGGAATCTGTATCAGATTTAATATCACCAGCTTATGCCGTAAAATTTGTTATGTGGCAGCAGTGCTTCATAATGCATAATAATAAAAACTGTAACTTACGGTAAGAAATATATATATATATATATTAAATTAAATATGTAGTGCAAAAAGAGAAAAAAGATGAGTGAGGTAGTGTCTACGGATTCAATGTCCATTCAGAAATCTGATGGCAGAGGGGAAGACGCTGTTCTTGAATCACTGAGTCTGCATCTTGAAACTCCTGTACCTCCTTCCTGATGGTAGCAATGAGAAGGGGGCATGTCGTGGGTGCTGGCCATCCTTACTGATAGATACCACCTTTCTGAGGCATCGATCCTTGAAGATATTCTGGATGAAAGCAAAGCGGGATTTGTTTTCATGCAGCAAATTGTTAGTAAGTGAACTGAACTGTCAATAACACGGTGGAAGCAGATTCAATGACAACCTCTGAAGGGAACTGGACAGATACTTTACAGGAGGTTACGAAGAAAGTGCAAAGGAACAATTGGATAGCTCATTGAAAGAGCCAGAACAAAAAGACGAATTGAATGGCCTCATCTTCACATTGGATGAATAGAAATGTTAATAACTCCTTACATTATATGGTGTGAATTATAAGAAATCCAGTAAGGGATTTGAATAATCTTTAAAGGTCTCTGTGGGGTAGCGGTACAGCCTTAAAACTTGCAAATGGAATCAATTCAGAAAGGGCTTCAAGTTGGAAAATAGATTTTGTTTACCACTAATGATGATGAGAATGTTTCTGCTGTGTACAATACACTTGACTGGTGAGTATTCATTATTCATTACTCCAATTTTATTAATAGTTGGAACGATCCCCAGCATTTTGAAAGTGAAAGCGCTCAAAGCAAATGGTATTTTTTGTTTGAGTTTGAAGTATGAAGATGAAAGATGACGATTGGCTTTATTTGTCACATGTACGTCGAAACACTCAGCGAAATGTGTCAAATCAAATCAGTGAGGACTGTACTGAGGGCAGCCCGCGAGTGTCGCTACTCTTCAGCAGCCAACATAGCACGTCCACAACTCACTAGCCCTAACCTTTTGAATGTGGGAGGAAAGCACAGTACCCAGAGGAAGCCATGCTGTCACACGGTGAACGTACAAACTCCTTACAGATTGTGGTGGAAATGAACCCCAATCTCAGAGCTGGCGTTATAAGACTACTACTACGCTACCGTGCCACATGGTTTTGAAATGTTTGGGTCGAAGTAGAAGAAATTCAGCACAGGAGAAAAAAGATATGATGATTATCTGGTCAAGTTGATTTTAGGTAGTTGTGAACAAGAGTTGAACATTGGCCATCTCTCTGACATAATAATACAGCGGACAGGTGGTGCATAGCACATAACCACAAATAGTACCAAGATAAGAGAAGCAACAATATATTATGTATAATGCAGTAAAATATTCCAAGGTACTAATTTGGAGTGTTATCAAATATAATTGGTTTCAGATTTTGCTCAGACTGCTTAAGTTCCTCCAGCAGATTGATTGTTGCTCCAGATTCCAGCCTGTTGTGTAATGAGTTCTTTGGACCTGTGTGGGGCGCCAGACAGCATTGGGCTCCAAGGTTTTTAGAGCACCCAAATTGGGATATTGTTGCTTAATGACAGTTGTTAATCGTTTAGAGTTCCCTGTGTTTTTCTTTAGCGACTCATTCTATGTAATGTTGTCTCCTGGTGCCTCCCGTTTAAGCTCGTTATATTTATTTTGCAAACACGAGGAAATCTACAGACGCTGGAAATTCAAGCAACACACACAAAACGCTGGTGGAACGCAGCAGGCCAGACAGTATCCATAGGAAGAAGCACAGTCGACGTTTAGGGCCGAGACCCTTCGGCAGGACATATTTATTTTGATAGGCTCAGGGATTCTGTGTTACTTGTGTTATTTGAGTGGATGTCTGATTAGCACTAATCGCGGGGTCCTAGTTTGGAGAATGTTATTTCCTGTGTTGTTGCTTGGCTGAGCCTTTGATGTTCTTTTGGTATTATTATGAATAAACTCTCATCACTGTCCCCACATCAGAATCTGTCCTTCCTCTATACTTGGGTTCTGATATTACCAGCACACACCGTGACATGTTGTCGCTCCAAAATTTGGCAATGATGTGCATGGGGTCACTACAGATTGGACAAAGAGATGGGTTTAAGGAGTGTCTCCTCCATTAAGATTCTGTTTATAACTTATACTACCTGTGTGACCAAACCCTGATAAACTGGCCTCAGTTCAGAGGAACTGAATATGGCTCAGTTGAACCAAAACAAAAACACAAGAGATTCTGCAGATGCTGGAAATCTTGAGGCAGCACACACACAAAATGCTGGAGGAACTCAAAAAGTCAGCAGGAGCTATGGAGGGGAATAAACAGTTGATGTTTAAAGATCAGCTTTACCAAAGATTAGCTTTATTTGTCATATGTACATGGAGACATTGAGATATACGGTGAAGTGCATCATTTGCATCAATGCCCAGCAGAGTCCGAGGATGGGCTGGGGCGGCCTGCAAGCACCACCATGCTTCTGGCACCAGCATTGCATGTCCACAACTTACTAAACTTTACCTACCTTGTAAAGCGTTATGCTAGTCACTGCGCCACCATGCCATCCCATATGTTTGAATGGGTCTCAGGCCGAAACATCGACTGTTTATTTCCCTCCATAGATACTTCTCGACTTGCAGAGTTCCTCCAACATTTTGCGTGTGTTGTTCCAAAACATTGACTGGTTTCTCTTTCTGCAGATACTACTTGACTAGCTGAAATCTTCCAGGAAGTTCTGTTTCTGTGGCCTAATGTCCACTTCCACAGCTCTGTGTCATTTTTGTTTTGTCTTGTTGCATCTTCTGTGAAGCAATTGTGGGCATTAAATGGTGCAATGAGGACACATGTAGATGACATTTTTAGAATGCTGTGCTACCAACTTTTCTTTTAATTATATTCCAACTTGACAAAGTTTGCTATTGAGCCTAAACTCTCTTGGTGGTAGCACAATTAGTAGCAAGGATGTGACATTTTCCTGCATGAAGCCAACTGGGGATACGGTGAGGGCTGAACAATCTGCTCACGGCTGGTGCTAATGTTCAAACAGCTGTTCAAAATAACAACGTGGGAGGCTGTTACGTGGATGTTTGTGGCGTGGGTGGGTGAGTGGGAGCCCAATGTCTTCAAGGCTCAGTAGGAGAACTGTTTGATACCCAAGTCTTGGAATTAAATCTGGAGCAAAGGATTTAATTCTGAAAGAGAAGGGGGGAATGGTAGAAGCACCCAGAACATCTGACAGCATCTGAGGGGAGAAACGGTGGTACTGTGGTTAGCATAATGCTTTACAGCACCAATGATAGGGATTCAATTCCCAACTCCGTCTGGAATTTGTACCTCTGGGTTCTCCTGTTTCCTCCCACATTCCAAAGACCTACGGGATGTGAGCTGGCTATATTGATGCTAGAAGTGATACTTGTGGGCTGCCCCTGCATGCCCTTGGACTATGTTGGTCATTGATACAAGCTACACATTTCATTATATGTTTTGATGTGCATGTTGCTTCAGATTCAGGAACATCATCATAAGTGGACAAGTGAGAATACTGGACTGTTTTAAACTATAAAGAGGGAAATGGGATGTCTGTGACAGGGTGCAGACCAAAGTTGTCAAGTTATCAATTACTTGAACAACTGGCATTTGGAGGCAGAATAGCAACATCAGTAAGATGGAAGAGCTGGTTGTGCACTTCAGTAAGGGTAAGACAAAGGAACTCAAAACAATCCTCACAGAGGGATCAGAAGTGGAGAGAGTGAGCAGTTTCAAGTTCCTCAGTGTCAAGATCTTTGAGGATCTAACCTGGTCCCAACATATCAATGTAGTTATAAAGAAGGCAAGACAGCGACTATACTTTATTAGGAGTTTGAAGAGATTTGGCTTGTCAACAAATACACTCAAAAACTTCTATAATTGTACCATGGAGAGAATTCTGACAGGCTGCATCACCGTCTGGTATGGACGGGCTACTGCACAGGACCAAAAGAAGCTGCAGAAGTTGTAAATCTAGTCAGTTTCATCTTGGGCACCAGCCTACAAACTACCCAGGACATCTTTAGGGAGCGGTGTCTCAGAAAGGCAGCGTCCATTATTAAAGACCTCCAGCACCCAGGGCATGCCCTTTTCTCACTGTTACCATCAAGTAGGAGATACAGAAGCCTGAAGGCGCACACTCAGTGATTCAGGAACAGCTTCTTGCCCTCTGCCATCCAATTCCTGAATGGACTTTGAATTTTTGGACACTACCTCACTTTTTTTTAATATACAGTATTTCTGGGGTTTTTTTGCACATTTTTAAATAATCTATTCAACATACATAATTGATTTACTTGTTTGTTTATTATTATGTTTTATTTTATTTTTTTTCTTTCTCTCTCTCTGCTAGATTATGTATTGCATTGAATTGCTGTGGCTAAGTTAACAAATCTCGCGTCACATGCCGGTGATAATAAACCTGATTCTAATTAGGTGAATTAAAAGGAAAGGATATAGCCACATCTCTGGAGAGAACACAAGAGAGAAAAAGAAGTGAGGGCTTACTTGAAATTGGCCCTAAGAGATGTAGCATACTCTGGCAAGTAGAACAAGGAACATAGAATTAATGAGGCATTGTACTGTGAGAGAAGTTGGGTATCAACAGAGTGGCACTGGAGGTTTCTGAACAACATGGCATTCACCTCAACTCTGAACTGATTGTTCAACCTATGAACTCACTTTCAAGATCTCTACAAGTCATAGTCTCAGTATTATTTATTTATTATTGCAAAGATTGTCTTCATTTGCACCTTGGTTGTTTATCAGTCTTAGATTGTGTGTAGTTTTTCATTGATTCTATTCTTTGCTCTACTGTAAGTGCCTGCAAGAAAATAAATCTCAGGGTAGTACAGTACATGGTTACAAATATGTACTTTGATAATAAATTTACTTTGATCTTTGATCTTTGAAACTAGTGAGGTCCGAGTTGGGGGGGAGTGGATTAATGTGTCACAAGATTGGAAGCTTAGAATCACCCTAACACAGTGGACCCCAACCACCAGGCCGCAAAGCATGTGTTACTGGGCCACGAGGAAACGATATGATTTGGCGATATGAGTCAGCTGCACCTTTCCTCTTTCCCTGTCATGGCCACTGTTGAGCTTGAATGCACACGAGGTCATTACGCATGTGAGGTTATTACCCGCGTGTCATCCATGTCAGCGCGGGAAGGAGATCAACTCTTTGAGCTTGCAAATGACGGCGGGCTGAAGAGTATGTTTGACATAACACCTCTGCTGGCATTCTGGATCAAAGTCAAGGCTGAATATCCTGAGATAGCCACGAAAGCACTGAAAATGTTGCTTCCATTTCCAACATATCTCTGCAATGAATGCAACGAAAACTAAATTGCGGAATTCCTTAAACCCCCTTCGAGTATCGCTGTCTCCCAACCCCTCGATGGGACCATCTTGTTGCAGGGAAACAAGCCCAGGGCTCCCACTGATTCAGCGATATTGGTATGTTGCAATGATTTTATATGTTCATATGGGCAAAATATGTGCTGTATGTTTAATATCCAAACATTACTTAAAGTATTATAATGCTATTGACTTATAAGTGACTTATATAACCATATAATAATTACAGCACGGAAACAGGCCATCTCTGCCCTTCTAGACCGTGCCAAACGCTACTCTCACCTAGTCCCACTGACCTGCACACAGTCCATAACCCTCTATTCTTTTCCTGTCCATATACCTATCCAATTTTTCTTTAAATGAATAATATCGAACCTGCCTCTACCACTTCTACTGGAAGTTCGTTCAACACTTACTTCAAGCTCCCCTGTCCTCCCCTGATAATTGACTTATCACTATATTCATTCGAGGAAAATATGTGCTGCGTGTTTAATATTAAATTCGTTAGATAAACCCTTTTAGAAATGAAATTGAGTGTATTAGCCTCTTATCATCTATATTCTGTTCGTGATTAACAACCCCCCAGTACAGAATCGCCAAAAACGATTTGTAGAAAAAAATCGACACGTACAGGCATGCGCAAGTCACGCATGTGCACTGGTGCCCGTGCAAGGCTTCATGGTCATTGTAGTCTTTCTCGGGGTAAACACAACGTATTTGACTACTACTCTTGTCTATTGGCAACCCTACGGGCCCCCCCTCCCCCGCCGGGTCGGCCGGTCCGCAGTGCAGAAAAGGTTGGGGACCCCTGCCTTAACATACATAAAGATTCTGCAAAGTGTTCACCCTATCCACATTTGGTTCCTCCAGTGTGGAGTTTAAAATCGCACAGGAATTCCCATGCAAGCACAGGAGATTCAACTCCTGCAACTTTACCTCTGCCCTTCCTGCCATCTAAGGGCCAAAACATTTATTTCTGGTAACGCATCAACACACCTTCACTTCTTCCAATCAAGTGAATAAGATTTGGTCCTCACAACATGGTCCCCTCTCCAATGGAGAAACTAAATACAGATTAGTTACCTGTCTTGCACAATTCCTTTGTGTGGTCTGCAAGGGTGACTGTGGAGTTCCAGTTTCCCATCACTTCTATTCTCTCTTCCAATCTCACTCTCTGTCTCCACTCCATTCATTGCTCCAGCAGCACCCAGAGTGAACTCAAGCAACAATATCTTCTTTTGTCGGAATATCTTACTGTCATTAGAATTTAATAATATCAGGTAAACTCCCCCCCCCCACTTCTTCCCATTCTTGCCTATTGACATGGTTGTACCTTCCTGTTTCAGTTTTTATTTTCTGTCACTAACTTCTGCTTTCCCACCTATTTTCTCCACTCTTTACCCTCTCTGCAGCTTAATACAGAACATCAAACACGAAAAAACTCCAAGCAACACACACAGAATGCTGGAGGAATTCATCAGTCCAGGCAGCATCTGGGAAAAGAGTAAACAGTTGACATTTCAGACTGAGACCCTTCAGCAGGTCCAGCATTTATTGTGTGTTAATACAGAACATGTTTGTCTGCTTACTTTTCCAGTTCTGATAAAGGGTCCTTGACCAGAAATAACTACTCTGTTTCTCTTCCCATTGATACCATCTAGCTAGCTGAGCGCTTCAAGCTTTCTCTGTGCTTGCCTTGGAACAAGTTTAGTTGCTTTTTAGCTTTCAAAAGAAATATGACATAAAACATAGAACATTACAGCACAATACAGGCCCTTGTTGTGCTGACCTTTAAGCCTACTCTACGATCAATCTAACTCTTCCCTCCTTCATAGCCCTCTATTTTTCTATCATCCATGTGCTCCATCAGTGCAGTGGATTGCTTGGGGCTAGCCATGCACAATAACGGTAAGCATTTCCTTCTCCACCACGTTTCCCCCCACCTTCATGATTGTCTTTTATGTAGCTTGTCTCTGCTGGATGGATCCTTTAAGGTCTGCTGACCTGGAGATAAAGCAGAAGACTAGCTTTATTTGTCACACTCACATTGAAACACAGTGAAATGCATCATTTGCGCCAAAACAAATCGGCGAGGATTGAGCTGGGCAGCCCACAAGCTTTGCCACACTTTTGGTACCAACATGGCATACCCACAACGCACCAACCCTAGCCGAACGTCTTTGGAATGTAGGAGGAAACCGGAACACCCGAAGGAATCCCATGCTGTCATGGAGAGAACGTACAAACTCCATACAGACAATAGCGGAAAATGGCACTGGTAGCTGGCACTGTAAAGTATTAGACTAACTGCTATGCTACAGTACCACCCACGAGGCATCAGAAAGCCACTAATCTGTAGCCAATGTATGTTGCAATTAGATCTCCGCAGCACCCATTAGGAAATATGCGTCCCATTTCAGAACAACTTTCTGGGTGAAAACCATCTCACTGCTGCTTCAAGCTTTTATTTGGCCAATTTATCACTTTGTCCAATTCTATCATAACATGATAGAATTCACCCTGCAGTTTGAGAAGGAGAAGCTAAAATCTGAAGTATCAGTATTACTGTGGAGTAAAGGGAGTTATAGAGGCATATGAGAGAAGCTGGCCAAAATCGATTGAAGGGGGACACTAGCAGGGATGATGGTAGAGCAGCAATGGCTGAAGTTTCTGGAAACAATTTGAAGGACACAGGAAAGATATATCCCAAAGTGAAGAAGTAGTCTAAAGGGAGGATGAGGCAAATGCGACTGACAAGGGAAGTCAAAGAGAGCATAAGAGCAAAAGAGATGGCATATAATATAGCAGAAGTTAGTGGGAAGGTAGAGGATTGGGAAGTTTTTTAAAACCAACAGAAAGCAACTAAAAAGCCATAAAACAGAGAAAAATGAAGGTAAAGTAGCCAATAATATAGAAGAGGATACAAAACGATTTCTCAGATACATAAGGAGTAAAAGAGAGAAGAGAGTGGATACTAGACCATTGGAAAATGACACTGGAGAGGTACTGTTGGGAGAACAAAGGAATGGTTGACAAACTTAATAAATATTTTGTGTAACTCTTTGTGGAAGGTACTAGCACAATGCCAGAAATGCAAGAGTGCCAGAGGCACTGTTCCCTCAAAGCTGGATGGGTGCACGGCCCCGCAGTAACTGAAATGCTCCCGCACACATAGCCTTTGTCGCCACACAGCTGGAATTTCTTTCAAATAATGTTAATATAACAAAATTATATTAATCTAATTTTGAAATTATGCTAATATAATTTTGAAATCTATTTTAAAATAATTGTGAAATACCTTGTATTTGATTATATGTTAATGAATACAATCCATAAATTTTCTAAATAATAAATGTATCATCATCTTTACTTTGAAACATGTTAGAGCTTCAAAGTATTTACGTTGTCAGTGTTTCAAGTGACAACTGTTACAAATTGTAGCAATAAACACAAAATGGAAGTCAGTCGCTCACTGTTAATAAACCACCCACGCCATCTAACTTTGAAAGTCTACAAACGTGAAAGGCTTTCTTTGTTATACTGTATTTCATTATACCCTTCAATTAATAAATAAAAAGTATGTGATATTTCAATTTTCATTCTAAATATTCATATTATGCACATTACAAAAGAATTACGTGCCACATGGTTTCCAGGCCATATAAAAATTTCCTGCTCAGAGTTGGTTCATGCAGCTGTAAAAAAAATTAGAGGGAATATTGGTTAGGGGGAAGAGGTGAGTGTCGTTGCTATTACTAAAGAGAAGGTGCTTGTGAAGCTCAGAAGTCTGAAGGTAGGTAAGTTATCTAGACCAGATGGTATACACCCCAATGTGCTGAAAGAGATAGCTGACGAGATTGTGGAGGCATTAGTAATGATATTTCAAGAATCCCTTGATACTGGAATATTTCCTGAGGACTAGAAAATTGTAAATGTCACTCAACTCTTTAAAAAGGGAGGATGGCAGAAGAAAGAAAATTATAGGCCAATTAGCCTGACTTCATTGATTGCAAAAATGTTGGGAGTCTATTCTTAAAGATGAGGTTTCAGGGTACTTGGAGGCACTTGACAAAATAGGCCAAAGTCAGCATGGTTTCCTTAAAGAGAAATCTTGCCTGACACATCTGTTGGAATTCTTTGAGGAAATAACAACAGGGTAGACAAAGGAGAGTCAGTGAACGTTGTTTATTTGGATTTTTTAGAAGGCCTTTGACAAGGTGCTGCTCATGAGGTTGATTCACAAATTAAGAGCCCATGGTATTACAGGAAAGGTACTAGCATGGATAGAAGATGGGCTAATTGCCAGGAGGCAAAGATTGAGAATAAAGGGGGCCTTTTCTAGTTGGCTGTGGATGACTAATGGTGTACAGCAGAGGTCGGTGTTGGCACTGCTTCTTTTCATGTTATATGTCAATGATTTGGATGAAGGAATTGATGGCTTCGTGACCAAGTTTGCAGATGAAACAAAGGTAGGTGGAGGGGCAGGTACTGTTGAGGAAGCAGGGTGTTTGCAGAAGGACTTAGACAGAATGGTGGAATGGGCAAAGAAGTGGCAGATGGAATATAGTGCAGGGAAGTGCATGGCCGTGCACTTTGACAGACGGATAAAAATGTGGACTATGTTCTAAATGGGGAAAATATTCAAAAAACAGACGGGATAAAAATGTGGACTATGTTCTAAATGGGGAAAATATTCAAAAATCAGAGATGCAAAGGAACTTGGGAGTCCTTGTGAAGGATTCCCTAAGGGTTAACTTGCAGGTTGAGTCAGTGGTAAGGAAGGGAAATGCAATGTTAGTCATCCTTTTCAGAAGACTAGAATACAAAATCAAGGATATAGTGTTGTGGCTTTATAAGGCATTGGTCAGACTGCACTTGGAGTTTCGTGAGCAGTTTTAGGATCTTAACTAAGATATGCTGGCATTGGAGATGGTCCAGAGGAGATTCATGTGAATGATCCCAAGAATGAAAGGTTTAATATATGAGGAGTGGTTGATGGCTCTGGGCTTGTACTTGCAGGAGTTTAGAAGAATGGGGGTGGGGGGGATCTCATTGAAACCCATTTTCCACTGAGGAAAGGGGAGAAAAAAACCAGGGGACATGGGTTAAGGGTGAGGGGGGAAAAGTTTAAAGGGAACATTAGTGGGGGCTTCTTCACACAGAGAGTGGTGGGAGAATGGAATGAGCTACCAGACGAGGTGGTAAATGCGGGTTCTTTTTTTAACATTTAAGAATAAATTGGACAGATACATGGATGGGAGGTGGATGGAGGGATATGGTCCGTGTGCAGGTCAGTGGGACTAGGCAGAAGATAGTTCGGCACAGCCAAGAAGGGCCAAAAGGCTTGTTTCTGTGCTGTAGTTTTTCTATGGTTTCTATTGAACATTGAAAGGCCTAGATAGAGTGGATGTGAAAGAATATCAGGGAGTCTAGGACCAGAGGGCACTGACTCAGAGCAGAGGGACATCCATTTAGAACAGAGATGAGGAAAAAATTCTTTAGCCAGAGGGTGGTGAATCTGTGGAATTCTTTGCCACAGACAGCTGTGCAGGCCAGGTCATTGTGTATATTTAAGACGGAGGTTAAGATATGTTCTTGGTCAATCAGGGCAACAAATGTTATGGAGTGAGGGCAGGAGAGTGGGTTGAGAGGGATAAGTAATCACCCATTATGGAATGGCGGAGGAGACTCCATGAGCCAAATAGCCTAATTCTGCACCTGTGTCTTGTGATATTTGGTCTAATTTGATGTCTTTTACTTGGGAGATGACTGGGTGTTAGTGGCAAACTCAACAATGGCATAGCACACCAAAAGTAACTGAAACTTAATTTCCAGCACATCTTTATTTATGATGGTCAGGAATACATTGTTCTCCTTGTGTGTTTTTTAAAATTCTAAACACATCACTACAACCTCTCTATATTAGAGTTCATCTGTCACTTCTTTGCCCATTCTGTCAGCATATCTGTCCTTCTGCAGTTTAATACTCCCCTCCTTCTGCTTACTACATCCTCACCACACCATTTCATAGTTGTAACATTAAAGATCATTGGTCCTTGTACTGACTCTTGGAGGTCCACCAAGTCTACTAACCTCCATTCTGAAAAAAACAGCTGCCATTGGTGTAGCTGTTGTGGTTTCTGATAATATCTCAGGGTTCAGAGTCAGAGTCTGACGACAGATCGTCACAATCTTTTTCCTCGGATGGAAATCTTTAATACCAGCAGTCATAACTTTAAGGTGTGAAAACTAGAATCAGCTTTATTATCACTAACATTTGTCATGAAATTTGTTGTTTTGCAGCAGCAGTACAGTGCAAACCATAAAATATATTGTAAGTTACAATAGCAAATAAATCAATAGTGCAAGGTAGTGTTGATGAGTGCATAGTCATTTCACAAATCTGACGGCAGAGAGGGAAAAGATCCTCAGTTGTTGAGTGTGTGTCTTAAGGCTCCTGTACTTCCTCCCTGACAGTAGTAATGAGAAAAGGGCATGCCTGGGATGGGGAGTATCCGTAATAATGGATGCCACCTTCTTGAGTCACCACCTTTTGAAGATGTCCTCAGTGGTGGGGTAAGTTGTGCTTATGACAGAGCTGACTCAGCTTACAATCCTCTGAAGCTTCTTACAATCCTGCGCGTCGGTGCCTCCATATCAGGCCGTGATACAACCAGTCAGAATCGTCTCCATGGTGTGTCTGTAGAAAGTTTGGTCTCTAGAGTCCCTGGTGATATACCAAATTGCCTCATATTCTTAATGAAATATAACTGCTGATGATAGATGCTGCCTTCATGAAGCACTGCCTTTTAAAAATGTGAAGGGAATATCTAGAGGTGGTGTGTGATGCTAATTTTAATTTTGCACAGAAAATGGTAGGTGATCCAGAGGGTTTTCACAATTATGATCCCGGGAATGAAAGGGTTGAGGAGTATTTGTTGGCTCTGGGCCCATACTCACTGGAGTTTGGAAGAATATTGGGGGGGGGGGGCGGGTATCTCATTGAAAGCTGTTGAATATTGAAAGACCTAAACAGAATTGTCATGGAGAGGATGTTTCCTATAGAGGGGAGTCTAGGACCAGAGGGCACAGCTTTGGAATACAAGGAGATGAGGAGGAATTTCTTCAGCCAGATGGTGGTGAATCTGTGGAATTCTTTGCCACAGATGGCTACAGAGGCCAAGTCAATGGGTATATTAAACACAAAATACTCCGCAGATGCTGGGGTCAAAGCAACACTCACAACACGCTGGAGGAACTCAGCAGATCGGGCAGCATCCGTGGAAACCATCAGTCAACATTTTGGGCCGGAACCCTTCGTCAGGACTTAAGAGGGAAGGGGCAGAGGCCCTGTAAAGAAGGTGGCGGGAGGGTGGGAAGGGTCTGCCTCTGCCCCTTCCCTCTGCAGTCCTGATGAAGGGTTCCGGCCTGAAACGTTGACTGATCATTTCCACAGATGCTGCCCGACCTCCAGCGTGTTGTGAGTGTTTCAATGGGTATATTATAAGTGGAGGTTGATAAGACCTTGTTTAGAAAGGGCATCAAAAGTTACAAGGAGAAGGTACGAGAGTGGTATTGGGAGTGACGATAGATCAGTCCCGATGGATCAGTCCCGATGGAATGGTGTAGCAGGTTTGATCGGCTGAATAGCCTAATTTTGCTCCTATGTCTTATGGTTTTATGGAATGCACCGCCCAGGAGTGGTGGAAGAAGATATGATAGCAGTGTTTCAGAGGTGTGTAGGCAGACACATGAACAGCCAGAGGACGGAGAGTTATGGATCAGATGCAGGCAGATGGGAACATCTTCATTTGGTGTCAAGGCCGGCTGAAGGGCCTGCCCCTGTGCTCTACTGTTCCATGATCTTGGATTTCCAGTGAATTTACAGAGCATAACACAATCAACCAGAATGAGTGGTGAAAGAAATCTCCTGGACCTGGCACACATCCCACAAATTCTGGACTTAAGGAAAACACCCATTGCAAAACTTAAAATATGTTTTTGCAAGCAGCAGCCACTTACAGATTATCAAAGGTTATGAACTAAACTTCTTTAATCTTAGCAATAGTTACAAAACTTTAAAGGGGAAGTGCAGGAGAGTCAGGTGGAGTAAATATTTTGCAAAGAAATACTTCCCTTTCCTGGGAATAGTTAAAACCTACCAGACTGCTTTCTGCTTGAGGCCAAGATTGGCTCCCTTCCATTCATGCAATTTATTTCTCTGAACAGTTCCAGTAAAAGGTAATTAATAAATATAGGCATAACTTTTGTTAAACTTTCTCAGATCTTCCTGAATTTAAATGCTGTGCACTGGCATACACTTTGTATTCTTCTTTTCATTGCAAAGGTAATTGATCATTGAGCTACAGTGAGCTCATTACACATTTTGAAGATAAATGATTAAACCATCAACCTTACTCAAGTATGTTCGGTATACCAGAATATGATTTTATCTTTACTATACTGTTCTCTACTAATATAATAAAGTTAAACATTGTTGACTTTTATTAATGTGGATTATTTTTAGTTTCGAACCATGTTTAATCTAACTTGATATATCACAGGCTTGATATATTGCCTTGATAAAATCTTTGTAAGCCATTTACTTGTGGGCAACTCCCCAAAGAGTGCTCCTTTGCTCATTGCAAGAGGTAGTAGAACTCCATCATGGACGGTCCCAAGCCTGGTTGGAAAAGGAGGAGGGTTGGGCGTGGGGCTAGCAACCCCATCGCCTCAAACCCCAGAGCTACTGAAACACTAACAGAAGCTCCAAAGACCTCATCCCTGGAAAAGGAAGGACACTAAGAACATAGGCTACATATGGGGACAACTTTAAAGACTGGCCCAGGACGGCGGAGCTGCTGTTGGCAGCCTATGCCTCAGTAGGGGTGATGGACAGACGAAGAAGAGATAGTGGGCTAACGGTAATGTAGTGGTTAGCACAACGCTTTACAGTACAGGCGATCTGGGTTCAATTCCCACTGCTGCCTGTAAGGAGTTTGTACGTTCTCCCAGTGACCCTGTGGGTTTTCTCTGGGTGCTTAGGTTTCCTCCTACAGTCAAAAGATGTACTGGTTGGTAGGTTAATTGGTCATTGTAAATTGTCCCATGATTAGGCTGGGGTTAAATCGGGGGTTGCTGGGTGGTGCAGCCTGAAGGGCTGGAAGGGCCTATTCCAGACTGTATCTCAATATATAAATAAATAACTTTTAGGGAGAAATTGGTTGCTTTCGAGATCATCTCATTAAGATTCATCCATGCTATGTGGACTAAGATCATATAGAGAATCTTCTCTCTGAGGGATATTTATGAACTAGCTGGGATTTTAGGACACCCCAGAAGCCTTCATGGTCATTTTATTCCTGGAGCTAGCTTACAAATTACCCCTCCTGCATAATTACTGTTCATATCTTTCAACAGTGAGTTTGCAAACAGATGACCATTTGTCATTTCCCTACGGTGAATGCTACTACAGCCAGTCTTTGTAACTCCAGACAATTTGTGCCGATCTTCAAGTCAGAGTGTTTCAATTAATGAGAAGAACTGATTGCTCCAATGTCTTTGTAAGTCTTGCAAAGGTTTCTGACTTTTGGGTATTTGTTAAATGGAATTCTGAGCACATCAGTAAGCGTTGCTTTACTTGGCTGGAGTGTAATGCAAGGTGACAGTTCCCCATTTCTTCAGCAAGTGCCAGCAGAACAATAGCATTCAGATTTGGATTGAATGGGATGGATCTGACATCTTTCTGTGTTGCAAGATTACCCTGCGACCAATGACACACTCAAACTGTGGAAGCCCTAGAAATATTGAGACACACTTGAGAGAAACCTACAAATATGGACACACTCCTGGAATATTCCGGTGCATAGTAGAATCATAGAGTTATAAAGTATGGAAAAGGCCCTTCAGCCCAACTGGTCGTTGCTGACTACGATTCCCATCTAACGAATACCATTTACCTACATGTGGTCAATATCCTTCAAAACATTTCCTATCCATGTACCTGTCCAAGTGTCTTTTAAAAGTTGTTCTAAATGGTACACTCATCCACTTCCTCTGGCAGCTCATTCCGTATACAGACCACCCTCGGGGTGAAAAAGTGGGAAAAAAAATTATTAAATCTCTGTCCAGTAACTTAAAATTATGCCGTCTAGTTCTTGATTCCCCAACCCTAGGAGAAAGGATTGTGTGCATTGATCCTATCTATGCCCCTCAAGATTTTATACATTGGCTTACACTCTAGTGCAAACAAGTCCCTATCTGCTCAATCTTACTCTATAACCCCGAGTCCAGCAACACCCTTGTAAACCATCTGTGCTCTTTCCAGTCTAATGGCATCTTTCCTACAGCAGGGTGACGAATACTGAACAGAATATTCCAGGTATAGCTTCACCAACATCTTGTACACCAGCAACATAGACTATCATCATCATATGCCATGTCGTATGACATGGATGATCATGTTTTATGACCATGATTGTCCTTGGCAAATTTTTCTACAGAGGTGGTTTGCCATTGCCTGCTCCTGGGCAGTGTCTTTACAGGACAGGTGAGCCCAGCCATCATTAATACTTCTCAGAGATTATCTGCCTGGCGTCAGTGATCGCATAACCAGGAGTTGTGTTATGCACCATCTGCTCATACAACCTTCACGTGACGCTGATTGGGGGTGGAGCGGGGCTAGGTAGGTGCTATACCTTGCCCAGGGGTGAACTGTAGGCTAACATAGGTAAGGAGCATCTTATACCTCCTTTGGTAGAGACGTATCTCCACCCCGCCACCCTCACATAGCAACCCAGTCAAAAGCCTTCTTCACATTCAGTCTACCTGTGATGCCACTTTCAAGGAACCAAGTATATTCCCACCCTGGGAGAAACTAAGTGCCTTAGCGTAAATTTATTACCAGTGCTAGCAACCTGGGTTCGAGTTCACCAATATCTGTAAGGAGTTTGTATATTCTCCCTGTGATCGAGTGGGTTTCAGGTTAATAGATCAATGGGCCACATGAGTTCAACTCGGCAGTACAGGCTCAAAATGGGCCAAGGGCCTACACCAGCTGCATCTCTAAATAAATGCAAAAATCACACAGCAAGCTTTCCCACTCGAAGACACGATAATGATTTTTAGCGATAAATTGCACCACGTCGCTATTTATATTTCTTTAACAGGCAGAAGCCTAGCTTCTAAGGCAACACACACAAAGTGCTGGAGGAACTTGGCAGGTCAGGCAGCATCTATGGAAATGAATAAGCGGTCAATGTTTCGGGCCGGGACCCTACTTCAGGACTGAGAAGGAAGGGAGCAGAAGCCAGAATAAAAAGGTTGGGGGGGGGGGGAGGAGAAAGAGGCTAGCTGGAAGGTGATAGATGAGGACAGGTGTGTGGGAAAGGTCAAGGGCTAGAGAAGAAAGAATCTGATAGGTGAAGAGAGTGGATCATAGAAGAAAGGGAAGGAGGAGAGGACCCAGGCAGAAGTAATGGGCAGGAGAGAAGAAGTAAAAGGTCAGAGTGGGGGACAAAGGAAGGGGCGGAGGATTTGTTTATTGGAAGGAGAAATTGATATTCAGCAGGTTGGAGAAATGTATGGTGTTGCTCCTCCACCCAGAGGGTGGCCTCATCTAGGCACAAGAGTAGGCCATATGCCCAGCTTCTAATGTCAAATTGACAACACATTTTAACTCCTGTTTGTATAGCCTCTCAAGTGTTAGGTCTAATTTCTGGTGTGTTCTTACTCCAGCATTTACTGAATATCTTTTTTCTTTGAAGCTGGTGAACACTTTCACCCTTTATTTAGTTCAAAAATCAGCAAAAATTGACAAAATAAGAAAATGCTACACATTCCTAATGTTCCTCTGATGGCGGGTTATCGTTTTGCTCCAGGTAATTTGTGCTTATTTTACATTTCTGATTAAATTTCTGCAGTTACTGACCTAGTAGTATGCGAACTGATTGCTTTTATCATTTACTCTCCACCAAGTGCAGTCTGCTGGCATGGATTCTAATAGATTCCATTAGACATTGCTTCTGCAGAGAATTTACTTTGCTTTTAAGTCCTATGTTTTCAAACTGCCAATGCTAAGACTTTGTGAAAGCTTCCTGGGGTGTACTGCAAACACACTGGTATCTTTTCAATCTTTGAATAATTGGTTTATTATTGCTAAATACAGAGAAAAGTTTTTGTTTGCATTGCTGTACAGATAGATATTCCATACTGTCAGATTCCCAAGGGGGGAAAAAAATGGCTGGAGTCTCTTAGCACTATGGTGCAAGGGTGTTTATTTATGTTATTTGTTTTTTGAGAGACAGTGCAGAACAGGCCCTTTGGCCCTTCGAGCTATGCTGTCCAGCAATCCCCCGATTTAATCCTGAGTCTAATCATGGGACAACTTACAATGACCAATTAACCTACCAACCGGTACATCTTTGGACTGTGGGAGGAAACCGGAGCAGCCGGAGAAAACCCAAACGGTCACAGGGAGAACGTGCAAACACCTTACAGGCAGTGGCAGGAATTGAACCTGGGTCGCTTGTACTGTTAAGCATTGTGCTAACCCCTATGCTTCCATGAGGCATCAAAAACCAAACTTATGAGAATTAGCAAATCTAGCGAAGAGAAAACTGCCAATATTTACAGAAAGGTATCTACTAGAAAACCCAATAATAGCTCCATACTTTGTCCATTGTGAACTCCTGGCAGCCTTGATCTCGCTCTCTTACTGAGAGCATCAACCCCTATTTATATGGCACAAGGACATGCCATCTTTAATTACCCACAGTTACTTAAGACTACACATGAATTAGAATATAATGCACCCCACAATGTAGTTACACTGGAAGGGGGCTGCATGAGGACATACCCGATCAAAACTTCTCTATGGACGGCTTCCAGAACGTTCAGGCTGAGCGGAAGTGCACTGAGATCTTTAAGCGTAAAGGAGTTGGGTGCTTACTGTTCTGGTTAACAACGGATGGTGCAATCCGGGTCATATTACGATCGAGGAACGTGTTTGTAGACCGAATATTGAACCTTTTACTGTTGGACTTCGGCCACGTTCCACCAAGATACAACACTGGGCTGGTTGTTCCTGCCTGTGGCCATCGAACTTTGCAGTCCCGTGGAGGGTCAGACACCCTGAGCCAATAGACTGGTCCTGGACTTATTTCCATCTGGCATAGTTTGCATTTTGTTGTTTGATTGTTTGTGGGTTTTGTATTGCTATATTTATGCTCTATTCTTGGTTGGTGCGGCTGTAACGAAAACCAATTTCCCTCAGGATCGATAAAGTATATCTATCTATCTATCAATCATATTACAAAATAAACAGAAGTATCTACCTTAAATAGAGTATACAAACAACATGTACACATTTACAGATCCCCGCCATGTATGGTGGGAAAAGCACCATGGGACCAAGTCCGAGTCAACTGGACATCGGAGGCCCTTAGACAGCCTGTCATAGGATTAGTGGAACATGTGTTGGGGGCGGTAAGGAGCTTGTTTTGCTGTTGTTATTTTGTTGCTGTTGCTCTGTTGTTACTGTTTGTGGGTTCTGTGGACATTGAGGGCATGCTATGTTGGCACTGGAATGTGTGGCAACACTTGCAGGCTGCCTTCAGCACATCTTTAGCCTGTTGGTTGTTAGTGCAAATGACACATCTCGCTGTATGTTTCAATGAATAAGTAGATAGATAAATAGATATGTGTAAAAAGGGAGGAAAATAGTGAGGTAGAGTTCATGGACTATTCAGAAATCTGATGGAAGAGGGGAAGAAACTGTTCCTAAAATGGTGAGTGTGCTTTTACTCAGGCTTCTGTATCTCACCTCTGATGGTAGTAATGAGAGGAGGACATGTCCAGGTGGTGGGGTTCCTTAATGTGGATGTCACCTTTTTGAGGCATTGCCCTTGGAAGATGTCCTTGATACTCGGGAGGCTGGTGCCCGTGATGGAGCTGGCTGAGTCTGCAACCTTTTGTAGCTTTTATTGGTCCTAAGCAGTGGCCCCTCAACAGCAGACAGAGATGCAAGCAGTCAGAAAGTTCTCCACAGTGCACCTGTAGAAATTTGCTGGAGTGTTTGGTGACATGCCAAATCTCTTCAAACTTCTAAGCAACTACAGCTGGCATGCCTTCTTTGTAACTTCATTAATATTTTGGGCATAGGATAAATCTTCAGAGAACTTGAAACTGCTCACCCTTTCCCCTGCTGATCTTCTTCCCCTGCTGATCTTCTTGAGTGAGTAACTTCAAGTTCCTGGGGTCAATACCTCTGAGGATCTATGCTGGACTCAGCATATCGATGCAGCTACAAAGAATGGATGACAGTGGCTATATTTCATTAGGAGCTTGAGAAGATTCCGTATGTCACCAAAGACATTTACAAGTTTCGACAGATGCACCGTGGAGAGCATTTTAACTGGCTGCATCACTGTCTGTTATGGTGGGGGGTGGGGACTACTGCACCAGGTTGAAATAAGCTGCAGAGATTTGTAAACTTAGTCAGCTCCATCATGGGCACTAGCCTCCATAGTCTCTTAATTAAGGGACTAGTCCATCATTAAGGACCCCCATCACCTAGGTCTTGCCTTGTACTGATTGCTACCATCAGGAAGCGGGTACAGGAGCCTGAAGGCACACACTTAGTGATTCAGGAACAGCTTCTTCCCCTCTGCCATCTGATTTATGTTTGGATATTGAACACATGAACACTACCTCATTACTTTTTTATTTCTATTTTTGTACTACTTATTGAATTATATATATTATTACTTTATATATATAGTTTTTATATTACTGTAGTATATTCTTACAGTAATTCACATTTTTCCTATTATTATCTATGCCGCAAAGAAAATAAATTTCACAACATATGCCAGCGATGTTAAACCTGATTCTGATCCTTCAATGATGACCATTGTGTGTTCCCTCAACTCTCCTTCCTGAAGTCCACGATCAGTTCCTTGATCTTACAAATGTTGAGTGCAAGGTTGTCGTTGCGATACCACTCTACTAGCTGATCTAACTCACTCCTGTACGCCCTATCACTGAGTTTAAATGCTGCAGCTCCTAATTCAACACAATTATCTTCAGGCTAAGGATTGGGGTAGATCAAGGAACTTACTGAGCACCACCCTCTTGAGCCTAGTTAAGGATGGCAGTAAATGTTGATCTTCTCCATATTCAGTAAGTAAGTGGTAAAATTCAATAGTCCAATATTTTCTGTGATGGTAATTAGTATCATCATAACACACCTGTATTGTGGAGACTATTTTACATTGCAAAGGCTTATTTTAGGCCTCGTTGACAGAACATGTGGCTGGATTTTAATCTGTTACTTTTATGAAGAAGAACTTTATGGAGCAAAGAATCTGTGCAATTGCCAGTTCTCTCTAGGATTATTAGCAGTCAAGCAAATGCAGAGAAACCATTTTAACCTGAAGCTATAACTGAAGAGGTGATTCTCATGGTCACTGGGACTTTAGCTCTGTTCTTCAACATCTTAATAGCTTATTCCCACGTTCGGTTTTTGTTGAGTGCTTTGAAAATTTGCATCATTATCTGTTTAAGTACCCACATAGAACAAAACAACACAGTTGCTGTCCAAATTAGTGAGTTACATGCGAACGCAATTATGGTCGCCCGTGTATCACAGTGGAGATGGGATGGCGCAGGGATACTGCTGGTAGAGCAGCTGCCTCACAGTGCCAAAGAACTGTGTTCAATCCTGGCCTCAGCTCCTGTCCGAGAAGGCTTTAATATTCTCTGTATGGGTCTCCTCTGTGTGCACTGATTTCCAACCACATCTTAAACACCTGCAGATTACTAAGTCAATTCAATTCAATTTCATGTTAATTGGCCACTGTACATTCAGTGGCCACATTATTAGGTACACCTGTACACCTGGTCGTTGATGCAAGTATTTAATCAGCCGATCACCTGGCAGCAACTTAATACATAAAAGCATGCTGACAAGGACAAGAGGTTCAGTTGTTGCTCAGACCAAACATTAGACAGGGGAAGAAAGGTGATAGAAACATAGAAACAGAAAATAGGTGCAGGAGTAGGCCATTCGGCCCTTTGAGCCTGCACCACCATTCAGTATGATCATGGCTGATCATCCAACTCAGAACCCTGTACCTGCCTTTTCTCCATACCCCCTGATCCCTTTAACTTCCTCTTAAATATAGCCAATGAACTGGCCTCAACTGTTTTCTGTGGCAGGGAATTCCACAGATTCACCACTCTCTGTATGAAGAAGTTTTTCCCCATCTCAGTCCTAAAAGGCTTCCCCTTTATCCTTAAACTGTGACCCCTCGTTCTGGACTTCCCCAACATCGGGAACAATCTTTCCTGCATCTAGCCTGTCCAATCCTTTTAAGATTTTATACGTTTCAATAAGATCACTCCTCAATCTTCTAAATTCCAGCGTGTATAAGCCTAGTCGATCCAGTTTTTCATCATATGAAAGTCCTGCCATCCCAGGAATCAATCTGGTCAACCTTCTTTGTACTCCCTCTATGGCAAGAATGTCTTTCCTCAGATTAGGAGACCAAAACTGCACACAATACTCCAGGTGTGGTCTCACCAAGGCCTTGTACAACTGCAGTAGTACCTCCCTGCTCCTGTACTCGAATCCTCTTGCTATGAATGCCAGCATACCATTCGCTTTTTTCACCGCCTGCCGTACCTGCATGCCCACTTTCAATGACTGGTGTATAATGACACCCAGGTCTCGTTGCACCTCCCCTTTTCCTAATCAGTCACCATTCAAATAATAATCTGCTTTCCTGTTTTTGCCGCCAAAGTGGATTGTAATATTTACGTGACTCGGACACCGGTGTAGATTGAACAACCAACCTTTATTCACCAGACTTCCATTTTTTTAAACCCTTTTCCACGTCCTGACATCATACGCACTCTGATGCTACGAATACTCACACAATACATTACATCCCCCTTCTCAAGATTTTTTTTACAACACTGTGAATTACCAAAACGATGTCTCTAGGTATGCCCTTCTTACAGTGCAACAACTATAACATAAACTAAAAAAACTTACCTTCTTGTACTGTATTCTGCATTGTATTTTACAATACTAACAGCAGTGTATTTTCTTTTACTAACATAGACTAATAAACCTTTTATTTCACACCTTGGAACTTATGACATGTGTGACTTTGCCTCAAACTGTATGTCTAGTCTCTGTATCTAGCTGGAAGTTTGACCTGTCTCCCAGACCGTGTGTGATACAACTGTGACTGTGCTTGACCTTCATCCGTGTCAGTCTCTGGACTGACCTCTGTGTCTCTGTGGTCTGCATCACTCTTGGTGTCGTTTGTTTCCATGTCTGTATCTGAGGAAATGTCCTGTGCATCTGTACGTGGAAACTCCCTCTGGCCTGTCTTCAGCAGATGCTTCCTGTTCCTCCTGTAGACTCCTCTATCCGGCGTGCGAACTATGAAGGATCTTGGTTGCTGATGTCTGTTCACAACCACAGCTGGTTGCCAAATGTCCCCTCTCTGTATTCTGACATTTTCACCTGTATGTAGATCTGGCAACTGTATTGTACGTCTGTCATAGTAGCTCTTTTGCTTTATTTGCTTGTACCCTTGCTTGTCATGTACTTGAGCATTACCTTCAGGAGTCAGTAGAGTTGTGGATGTTGGCAGTTTGGACTTCAGACTACGTCCCATCAACAGCTGCGCAGGAGAGAACCCCACACCCTCAATCGGTGTGTTGCGGTATTCAAGCAGAGCAATGCAAGGGTCACCGTTGCTGCTATGTGCCTTCTTGAGCATGTTCTTGAGTTTATACAGTTCTCTCTGCTTGTCTATTAGACTGAGCGTGCCCTGGACTGGAAGTAACATGTTGAAATTCCCAGCTTTCTGAGAACCCTCTGAACTCACCACTGGCATATTGTGGACCATTGTCACTAGCGACAATATCTGGAATACCATGTCTTGCGAATGTCGACTTCATTGCGGTAATGACACCTCGACTGGACGTGTCACTTAAGTTGGTGATCTCTGGATATTTTGAATAGTAGTCCACACAAAGCAGATATTCTGTACCATTGTAGTGAAAGAGATCTGTGCCAATCTTCTCCCATGGTCTTCCTGGTAGTGGGTGGGGAAGCAGAGGCTCTCTTGGATTGCTGTTTTTGTTTTCATTACAGGCAGCACATGAGACACAATGTCTCACATTTATCCACATTAAATTGCATCTGCCATGAATTTGCCCACTCACCTAACCTATCCAAGTCACCCTGCATCACTTAGCATCCTCCTCACAGCTAACACTGCCGCCTAGCTTCGTGTCATCCGCAAACTTGGAGATGCTGCATTTAATTCCCTCATCTAAGTCATTAATATATATTGTAAACAACTGGGGTCCCAGCACTGAGCCTTGCGGTACCCCACTAGTCACCGCCTGCCATTCTGAAAAGGCCCTGTTTATTCCCACTCTTTGCTTCCTGTCTGCTAACCAATTCTCCACCCACACCAATACCTTACCCCCAATACCGTGTGCTTTAAGTTTGCACACTAATCTCCTGTGTGGGACCTTGTCAAAAGCCTTTTGAAAATCCAAATATACCACATCCACTGGTTATCCCCTACCCACTCTACTAGTTACATTCTCAAAAAATTCCATGAGATTCGTCAGACATGATTTTCCTTTCACAAATCCATGCTGACTTTGTCCGATGATTTCACCACTTTCCAAATGTGCTGTTATCACATCTTTGATAACTGACTCTAGCATTTTCCCCACCACTGATGTTACGCTAATCGGTCTATAATTCCCCAGTTTCTCTCTCCCTCCTTTTTTAAAAAGCGGGGTTACATTAGCCACCCTCCAATCCTCAGGAACTAGTCCAGAATCTAAAGAGTTTTGAAAAATTATCACTAATGCATCCACTATTTCTTGGGCTACTTCCTTAAGCATTCTGGGATGCAGACCATCTGGCCCTGGGGATTTATCTGCCTTTAATCCCTTCAATTTACCTAACACCACTTCCCTACTAATATGTATTTCCCTCAGTTCCTCCATCTCGCTAGACCCTCGGTCCCCTACTATTTCCGGAAGATTATTTATGTCCTCCTCAGTGAAGACAGAACCAAAGTAGTTATTCAATTGGTCTGCCATGTCCTTGTTCCCCATGATCAATTCACCTGTTTCTGACTGTAAGGGACCTACATTTGTCTTAATCAATCTTTTTCTTTTCACATATCTATAAAAGCTTTTACAGTCAGTTTTTATGTTCCCTGCCAGTTTTCTCTCAAAATCTTTTTTCCCTTTCCTAATTAAGCCCTTTGTCCTCCTCTGCTGGACTCTGAATTTCTCCCAGTCCTCAGGTGAGCTGCTTTTTCTGGCTAATTTGTATGTCTCTTCTTTGGAATTGATACTATCCCTAATTTCCCTTGTCAGCCACGGGTGCACTACCTTCCCTGATTTATTCTTTTGCCAAACTGGGATGAACAATTGTTGTAGTTTATCCATGTGATCTTTAAATGCTTGCCATTGCATATCCACCATCAACCCTTTAAGTATCATTTACCAGTCTATCTTAGCTAATTCACGTCTCATACCTTCCAAGTTACCCTTCTTTAAGTTCAGAACCTTTGTTTCTGAATTAACTACGTCACTCTCCATCTTAATGAAGAATTCCACCATATTATGGTCACTCTCACCCAAGGGGTCTCTCACGACAAGATTGCTAATTAACCCTTCCTCATTGCTCAATACCCAGTCTAGAATGGCCTGCTGTAAGTGACTTAGTGTTCAAGTGGTGCCAGATGGGGTGATTTGAGTATCTCAGAAACTGCTGATCTTCTGGGATTTTCACACACAGCAGTCTCTAGAGTTTACAGAGAATGGTGCAAAAATATAAATAAAAGAGCAGCAGTTCTGTGGGAGAAAATGCTGTGGTAACGAGAGAGGTCAGAAGAGAATGGCCAGAGTAGTGCAAGCTGACAGTAACTCAAATAAGTTTGTGTTACAATAGTGGTATGCAGAAGAGCATCTCTGAATACACACAAAACATTGAACGTTGAACTGGATGGACTACAGTATCAGAAAACCAAAGACCATATGCTCAGTGGCCACTTTATTAGGAACAAGAGGTACCTAATAAGGTGGCCACTGACTGTAAATTACCCCTTGTGTGAGACTGAGCGTTAGGATGTTGAATGCATTTGATGAGTATGCACGCAAAAACAAAAAAATTGAATTGATGTAGGATTAGTCTAAAATGGGCAGTTTGTGGGCCAGTGTGGACTCGTATGACTCTGTGAGACACTCTCTCTACACTAACTTAAAAGGGGGAGAAATGCAGTAAGATTAAATTTGGGGGGCAGTTGGTAAGGGGAAGAGATTTGGAAAAGACACTCTCACTCACCCTGTCCTCCCTTAACACATCTCCCCTAATCCCAGCCCTTCCCTCACACCCCATCTCCACCCCAGCCCTCCCCACACATATGCACCCAACAACCCAGCTGACTAACCCCTCTGCCCCTCCCCTCATTCCAACCCTTCTCCATCTCCTGAACCAAGCCCTCCCCATTCCCTGCCCCTCTTCTTCCTGCAGTCTGAGTCATTCAAAGACCACCATGAATCCAGGAGGTGACTCTTCTTGAAAGAGTTCTATTAAGGGAAGTGACCACCTCCCTAGCCAGAGTCAGTAATCTAAAATCAATATAGTCTGGATGAACATAATCTAAAGTAAAGCAATAAACATTTGTCAGACAGCATCTGTAAAGAGAAACAAAGGATAATGTTTCTGGTCATAACTTGTGCCATTGACCTGAAATTGTACCTCTATCCTTCTGCCTCGATGGATGTTTCCCAACTTAATAAATAGTTCCTGTTTTAATCTGGAAAAGGCCCAGCTCTTGTTTAAATTGGCCTGGTAGAGACATGAGGCATGCAAACTAGTAAGAGCTCATTCTGAATCCTTAACTGGGCTCAAAAATCTGATGCTTATTAAGTCTTGTGATCTGTCTTTATCCTTGGGCTGAAGGCAGATCATTGATTAGGAGTTCAGTACTTAGACTTGGTGGCAATGTAAATATGAAGATATAGTTGGGCAGCCTAGTAGCGTAGCCATTAAGGCGGTTGCTTTCCTGCACTAGCAATCACTGTTTCGGGTTCGATTCCCGCTGTTACCCCTCGTCCTCCCCGTGCACCTGTGAGTTTCCTCCCCCTTCCATAGATGTACAGGTTAGGGTCAGTGAGATGTGGGTATGCTATGTTGCGACACTTGCGGGCTGCCACCAACACAATCCTTGGATGCAGAACAATGCATTTCAGTGTATGCTTTGATGTTTTGATGCACATGTGACAAATAAAGTTAATAAAGTTGCAGGGTATGGTAGCACAGTGAGAGTCATCATTCCTGTGCTTGATCACTGCCATCCGTGCTATCAACGGAGAAGCTACAACAGGATTACCATTCACCGTCTGCATTCAGAAGTAGCCCTCTGAGGAATATGCCAAGGATGATTTCTTCAGGATGAGGGACATGCAAGGAGAATTGGAAATTCCCTCATGCACTTTCATGAGTAACTCCTCCTTTCAGGTTAAGTGCACATCGACAAAAGGTGAAAGGCTTTCCCTTGTATCAGTAAGAGTCTGAATCAAGCTTTTCAGTGCATCATCCTGACATTTTCAGTTTCTGCATCAAATGTGCTAACATTATCCCTGAGAGACCCTGCACATGATGCCGCATTGATTGATATTTAATTAACAGCTGTATCCTGTGAATTCATGCCCATTACTAATTTGGTGAGGACTACTAAAAATCATATTGTTCAAGTCATATTGTGAGCCAACTTCAATCCCATCTGGTTAACTGCAAATGGAATACAAATTTCTAGATGAACTCATTTTACCAGCATGTTCATCTCTTGACTATTTATGACTAAAGTAGATATTTAAAAATATGCTTGCTTAATTTTCTCCAGAATACTTGAACAGAAAGAAAAAAAACATGGAATTCATAGCACTTACATTCTCTAAAAGTGCCAATATTGTTTTTTTTTTCAAGTGCAGACATTATTGTAACATTGGATGCTTGGCAGTCATTTTGTATAAATCTTGCAAATAACATTGAGCCCAATGTCTAAATAATTTTGGTGATGTTGGCTGAAAATTAAGTCAGGGCTCTCCACTTGCTTGTCTCGAATGGTGCATTGGGATTTTTCTTACGACAATTCTGGGAGAGCGCAGATGAGGTATGGAGTGTAAGTCTTAAAAACAGACTTTCTCCATTGCAGAACCTCCTTCAATAAATGCACTAAAAGTGTCAGAAGTTGGCTTTGATGGAGCTGGCACATCCCAGCAATATTCTGAGGTGAGGAAATTGGATCTTCCTCCAAAGTGGGAAATCACCACATACATTGCAGTTAAATGTTTACCTCCAGGGCAGGGGTTCCCAAGCTTTTTCATGCCATGAACCAATATCATTAAGCAACGGGTCCATGGTCCTCAGGTTGGGAAATCCTGTTCTTGGGTGTTCTGCAGATGGAACATGTTTAAGAACAGCCCATTGAGACTAGTTTTACTTTTAAATCAGTAATTGTTTTCAACAACAGGTTTGAATTTCCTCTTTAAGAATCCCAATGTAAAAGGTTCCACCTGGATGCATGGAATTTCTTCCATGTCCATACTAAGCTGAAAGATGGAATGAGGCACAGAGAATGTCAATGATTTTTTTCCAAATTTGAAATTTTAATGCATTACCATCATAAGGTATTGATTAATTATACCATTTTTCCTCATCTCTAGACAGCACTGCCCCTTGATTGTTCTCTGCAGTGTGGCTTATATTGTACACCTACATCCATCTATTTGGGTGAGATATATCTCCACCAAAGGAAGTGTAAGGCACTCCTTCCCTCCCCTAGCCTGTAGGTTGTATGAGCAGCTGCTACATATCACAAATCCTGGTTTTGTGACCACTGACACCAGGCAGAAAATCTCTGAAGAGCATTGATAATGGCTGGGGTCACCCATGTTGTAAAGACACTGCCCTGAAGAAGACAAAAGCAAACTGCTTCTATAGAAAAATTTGCCAAGAACAATCATGGCCATGGATAAGCCCATGATCACCCATACTATTGACACAGTCAAGGATGACTCCCAAAATAAAAGCAGGATCAAAGACCTTGCTTCCTCATTTTACAGCAACTTACTGTGGTGTTCATTTCTATAAATCATTTCTACGGCTGTAATAACTTAAACTCAAATGCAGAATAAGTCAATTACTAAATCAGATGCCTTTTGTATTTTATCATTTAAGTAATTGAACCTGCTTTTGAACAGCAAAAAGCTAATGGCTTTTTACTCAATAAAGGTTAATAATATAGCAACACTGAGGGAAGACTATTTCCATAATGGTAGCCAATAAAATACATTTCCTTTCTTGAGATATTTACCCAGGCTTTAACTCATTCTTCTTCATACCTCTGTTTTCCCCAGGTTTTGTGCCTTCAGTTTGTTTCACCCTGATTTTAGATCAGAGATTCCCAGCCTTGGGTTCATGGACCCCTCTATTAATGGTTGGGGACCTATGTTTTAAACACTGTTTCCATAAGGATACTCTCCACTTTAACCTAATTTGACGTCTTCATTTTGAATGTTCTTCTGTTGCTTGGTCTTTTTCTGCGTTCTTTCCAGAAGCTCTTTTCAGTGCCGTGTCCACCAATTTTGACTGTGGTTGTAGAAGTGTTATGTCCACCAGTCTTGATTGTGGTTATAGAATTCTCATCCTAGTTTTCAAATTAATTGTAATTGTAATCTTCATTGTAATCTCATCTCTCCCTTTCTGACAATCCTCCAAGATATGTATGTACCGATGAAGCATTGCAGATTTGAAATATCGACTTTCCACAGATACCACCCAACTCCCTGTGCTTTTGTTTCCCAGGGATTTTCTGATTTTGTTTATGAATTCACAGTTGTGTTGACAGCAATGCCTATTTCCTCAGCAGTCTATTTCACAATAAACAACCCACAACAGTCCACAGAGTCTAGATAAATTTTTTACAAAATAAAAATGGTACTCTAGTCCTGTCTAACCATGGACTTTTTACTCTCCTCCCATCTGGTAAGCGCTACAGGAGCCTCCGCTCCTGCACCAGCAGGCACAGGAAGATCTTCTTCCCTGAGGCTGTGACACTGCTGAACCTCTCATCACAGCGCTAAGCAGTATTGCACCCATATTGTACTGTCTCAGTACTTTTATATTTGTGTGCTGTAGCACTTTTTTTATTCGCAGTTATTTTGTGAATCACATTATTCTTTGCATTTCTGGTCAGATGCTAAATGCATTTCATTGGCTTTGTATCTGTACTCAGAACAATGACAATAAAGTTGAATCTAATCTAATCTAATCTAAGTCTTTTAATAAAAGTGGTTGATTTCTCCAGTAAATACAAAGGGGATGGTTTTATTTATCAGTAAAATTCTGCCATAGTTTACTATAGTGAAGGCACGAATATTGATTTCTCCTTCTGGTAATTGTTTTCCCCTTCCCCCTCTCCTCTTCTATTCCCCATTCTGGCCTCTTACCTCTTCTCACCTGACTATTAACTCTCTCTGGGTCCCCTCCTCCTTCTTTTTCTTCTGTAGTCCACTCTCCTCTGCAATCGGACTCCTTCCTCTCCAGCCATTATCCTCTTTCTCTTCTCCTCACCTTTTTATTCTGGCATTTTCCTTCATTCATCTCCAGTCCTGATGAAGGGCCTTGGCCCGAAACTTCAACAATCTATTCATTTCCTTATATGCTGCCTGACCTGCTGTGAGTACCTCCAGCATTTTGTGTGTGTTGCTTTGGATTTCCAGCACCTACAGACTTTCTCATACTTATGATTAACTGCAGTGTTCTCTGCAGAAGTGCCTGAGGGGAAGAATTATCCAGTAACTTCCTTTGTAGCAAGAAGCTGTCCTGGTCATTTACCACATGATTCTCCTCCATAAACACAAGGTTCTGAAGATGCTGGGAATCCAGGCATCTGTTAGTCTTGCGAGACCATGGATCTG